>NC_142009.1:115851865-116151865 GCF_049901735.1 Notechis scutatus | reverse complement strand
ATCATTTATTGAAATGTTAACACGAAGAATCACATCTATATTCTGCTTTTCCACCAAGTAGCTGATATGTTGAATATGGGTTTATCTGATTTTATAAAACTGCCACATATTTCTGTAATTACTAGGAATTGAATAGTAGTTTTTTCTTGTTTTGTAATATACATTTCAATACATAAAACTGGATAAGAGTAGAAAGACAATCTTGCATGACAACTGGTTGAGTTGCATCTCCAAAAAAATGAGTAAGGTGGGTAGTTTCATGGACATTTTTATCAAATATAAGATAAATGTTGTTTTAGTGGAATATACCAAAAGAGATGCTATTTATTAAGCAGAATATAAATAATATAAGAGGGTACCTGGGTTTGGAGAACATAATTTTCTTGCCTTAAATGAGACAACTCTTTATCTTGCTGCACTTTCCTTTCCAGAATCTTTGCCTCCATTTTCTTCTCTCTTTGCAGGGAGGTGGATTTCAGACGTTCAATCAAAGTATTGGCTACAGTCAATTTTTCCTCTGCTTCCTGCGCTCTTTTTAGTAAATAAAGCTCTCTTTCACTATGTAAGGAGGAAATTGAAGCTACCTAATAACACACACGAAATACATATGATATGGAAGCAGAATCAAATTCAATTGCTAATTTTCTTTTCGGGTTTTTTTTCATATAAAAATGAAATGTTTAATATTTTCCAAGCCTGTTCTAGTATGCAAAATATTTCAATAGTGTAGAGTGGAATTAAAACTCTGCTGTTCATTAGGAAAATGCATCATTTTTTGTACAGAAGCAAATTCAAGTACATAGAGACTAACAAGTGCTATGCTTGAGGAAGCAATTGAATGCATCCAAACTTATTTTAATTAAAATGAGTAAGTACAAAGATGGGAAAACACAAGAGCTGGCCTAAGCTCCCTGAAGCAAAAATGGGGAATCTATTATTCCTCCAGCTAATTGCACAATCCCCTGAATTTTCAGCAATAATCATAATGGTTTAAGGTAAGATAAAGGTTCCCCTGCACATGTGTGCTAGTCATTTCTGGCTCTAGTGGGCAGTGCTCATTTCCGTTTCTAAGCCGAAGAGCCAGCACTGTCCAAAGACGCCTCCACGGTCATGTGGCCGGAATGACTAAATGTCAAAGGTGCACGGAGCGCTGTTACCTTCCCACCAAAGTGGTCCCTATTTTTCTACTTGCATTTTTTACGTGCTTTCGAACTGCTAGGTTGGCAGAAGCTGGGACAAGTAACGGAAGCTCACTCCGTTACACGGCGCTAGGGATTCGAACCGCTGAATGCCAGCATTCTGATTGACAAGCTCAGCATCTTAGCCCCTGTATCCCTAATGGTTTAGGCTGCTGGAAATTGTAATTCAATATTTCCCAAAGCTGTCTTATAAAAATAAGGATATAAATGAGATAAACATTACTATTATTAGTGTTTGGGGATTAACCCCTAGAAGAGTATTGCAGCAGTAGTCAAGCCAGGAAGGGCCCCAGAGTATACACACACTGAACACAAACACTGTTTGTAGTTTAAATAGTTTTTAATCCATTTAGAGTTTAAAGCATTGTCATTCAGTCCAATAGTCATTCACTATATTTCCATCCAGTAAGACTCACTATTACAGTCCAAGTTAAGAGTCTTACAATATCTTTATCAGCCGATAAAGATATCTTCTCCTCCTCCGGTGCCTCTCTCCAGAGGAACTAACGCTGGATATTCAGCAAGAAGTTCAAACAGTAGAACAGTAGAATTACGCAGTAAATCAGCAAACAGTAGCAAACAAGAACAGTTCAGTCACAGGCACTCACAGTCAGTAATCACAGTTAGTCATAGTAAGTTTTCCAGCTTCTAATGCTTCCTTATATTGTAACTTCTAACCGCACCCTTAATCGGCTAATTGCCTGCAACATTGTGCTTAAAGTGATAAGCACTTAAACCATGATATCTAAGTTTTATATATTTATTCACCCAAACCATATTTGGTATCAATGTTATACCTAACATACTCCCTTTTGGGTGAAATAAATATATAATACCTTACAATCTAACCCCATATTTTTCACAACTCTCCTGGTGCTTACTGGCACCTTGGGCTTTAGTAAAATTATCAGCTAAATTGTCCTCCGACATACAGTACTCTAGCTGAATCATCTTACTTCTTACAGATTGTCTCACGTTTAGGTATCTTAGATCTGTATGCTTGCTCCTTGTTTTTACTGCAATATTTGTGGCCATTTGAATTGCTGCCTGATTATCTTCATGTATAATTATAGGATAATCTACAGTTATACCTATATCAATTAACATTTGTTTATACATTATTAATTCTAATTAAATACATAACAAAGATAAACAGGAGAATTCTGCCTCCATAGTAGACAAACTTATATGCTGTTGTCTTATTGACTTCCAGCCTATTAATGTCTTACCCAGCATTATGGCTGTTCCCGAAGTCGACTTTCTAGTGTCTCTTTCTGATGCAAAGCTAGCATCTGCATAAGCACTCAGAATTAAATCACTCTTTGGTTCTAAATACAATGAATAATTCATTGTCTTTTTAAGATATCTTAATATCCTCTTAGCTGCAATCCAGTGTCTTTCACATGGTGCAGAATTGAATCTAGCCAACTGATTCACGCAGTACGATATATCTGGTCTAGACCAATTACTTATATAAGTCAAACTACCAATTAAAGATTGATAAATCACCTTATCAAACTCCGGGCTTTGTTCATCAGTGTTGCTAAACTCCTGACTCATTGGAGTCTTAGCTGGCTTACAAAGCTCCATCTTGTAATCTTTTAGCAATTTGCTTATCTTATCTTCCTGAGATATCTTAAAACCTTTCTGTGTTTTCTTTATATTCAAACCGAGATACTTCTTTATCTCCCTAATTGCTTGATCTTTATTCTCTTTCCTAATGATGCTATTATTTTATTTGCTTCATCATTAGTTTCAGTTATCAATGCAATGTCATCTGTGAATAGTAATAATAATGATACTTTCCCATTTGTCTCTCTCTTAAACAGGCATGGATCGGCTAAACCAGCTTTAAATCCTATATTGTCTAGTTCCTTTACAATATACTGGTTCCATTCATAGCCTGATTGTTTAAGACCATAGAGGCTTTTCTTTAACAACCAACAATCATTGTTATCCTTATTTTCACTTTTAATACCAACAGGTTTTTTCATATAAATAGTATGTTTTAATGGGCGTGCAAGTAAGCAGTTTCCACATCTAGATGGTTAACTATATAGTTTTTACTAGCTGCCCACACTAAAGCTGCCCTCAAGGTTGCTGCCTTAAGACTAGGTGCAAACACCTCATCGTAGTCATTAGCATTCTGCCTAAAACCTTGGGCTACTAACCTTGCCTTATGGATTAAATTACCATTTTTATCTGTTTTTACCTTAAAAATCCATTTGCAGCCAATGGATTTCTTTCCTACAGGTAATTTGGCATTTTCATACACTTTCATATCTCTTAATGAATTCAGTTCCTTATTCATTGCTGCATACCAACTTTCTTTTTCCTTAGTAGGATACTTTTAATTTCTTCAACAGAATTAGGAACTTGATTAATCTGGCACACTGTGTTAGCCTGGTACCTATCAGGCGGTCTAGATACACGTGTAGTTCTTCTGGGAATTACAGGGCTTACAGGAGGACTTTGTTGAACTACTACCTGTTCATCTTCCTCATCCTGTTCAGCTATTGAATCTGTTTCTTCCTTTATGGGCACTATTTCATCCTGTATTTGTCTCTTTACTTTATTTTTAAAGTTACAGGGATAACTAATGGGATTTCTATAGGATTCAATAATTACATCTTTATTGGCATCCTGTTCTAATTTCTCCCATCCTTCATGTTCTAGAAATTGGGCACTAGCACTACATAACACTTTAGATGTGCCTTTCTCCCAAAATCTATATGCCCTATGGTTTGCCTGATAACCAACGAAGAAAAATCTTTTAGCTCTATGTTGCCCTTTTTTTTTCTGAGTTGTGCAGGAATATGCACCCATGCTGGTGCACCAAATGTGTGCAGGTAACTTAGGTCAGGTTTCCTACCATGCCACCTGGTGAATGGTATTTCACCTGTTGTTGTATTAACAACGTTGTTCAATATGTTATTAGCACACATTGTAGCCTCCCCCACAAAGAATCAGGTAACCCAGAATCATTTAACATTGTTCTAACCATTGTCTGTAGTGTTTGACCTCTTCTTTCAATAAAAGCGTTATGTTCTGGCCTGTATGGAGCAGACTTCTTATGCTCTATTCCAGCTACCTTAAGTCTGTTCTGGAATTTGTTATTAATAAATTCGTACCATTATCTGTCACCAGGGTTATCAGTTGTCGTTTAGACTTTCTTTTCAGCAAACTTAAGCCAATTGAAAAAATGTTTATATGTTTCAGTTTTGCTTTTCATTAAATAGCAAAACCCATATCTAGAATAATGGTCCATAATGCTCAGTATATATCTAGCACCCCCATACTGGGTTTCTTTGGACCTATGATGGCTGCAAATACCACTTCTAAAGGTTCTTTTGTTTTGAAACCATTTAGCCTATTTGCAGGCAATACCTAGATCTTATCTTCACAGCAAACATTACAAAGCAAATATTTATCACAAGGTTTTAACCTTATTCCTTCAGATAACTCAACTGTACGTTTTAGCATTTTAAAATTTACATGCCCCAAACGCCTATGCAATAAATGGATACATTCATTATGAGGTTTTATATTATTAAATACAGTTTGTGCCTCCCCTTTCTTACTATTATCTAAGACATATAATGTTCCATTTAAAGCTGCAGTTACCCTTTTGTTATCTTTTTCAATTATGCAATTATTATCCTTAAAAGTAATTACATAACCTAATTTATCTAATACCCTTACTGAAAGCAAATTAAACTTTAGTTGCGGTACATACAACATTTTTATATCCTGGTTTATGCACGGACAATGTGCAAAACCTTCACCTTCGCTTTCAGGTTCCAGCCATTGGCAAGTGATATATGTTGAGAACTTGTAGACATTTTTATAAATTTTGTCTTATCTCTTGTGATGCAGTGGGATGCGCCACTGTCAACCACCCATAGATCATTCTTCACATCAGAGTTGCTAAACGTGGCTAGTTCAAATGCTTTCTTTGGCTTTTTTATATTCTGGCTTTTTCTCTTTTTGCAGAATCTTGCCAAATGTCCTCTGCCTCCACAATTAAAACACTTTTTAATTGTGTATGCCGTCAAGATAAATTCTCTTCTTCCAGGTGCTGTACTTTGCTAATCTGGTTTCTTTCAAGCTTTGAAGATAATTTCTCTTCTTTCTTATCTTCTCTCAGCTCGTCACGTTCACGCCTTCTTCTGGCTTCTTCTAGTAGCCTGCCTGTAATCTCGGTTAATGAGAGGCTTTCTTTTGGCAATACTTCCAACGAAGTCACATAGTCATCATAGCTTTGATCTAATGAAGATAATATTATGTAGACTTGTTGCAGTTCATTAAATATAAGCTCTTTTTCTTGCAATTCTTGAAAAATGCTCTTCATACAGTTTAAATGAACTAACATATCTCCATTCCTCTGAAGATGCGTTCGAAAAAGCTTCCGTGTAAGATTTATATGAGCTCCCACACTGTCCCGAACATAAATCTTCCTGAGGTTCTCCCAGCAGTTTGCAGCATTTTCTTCTCCACGAATATGGACAAGCTGCTGATCACAGAGAGTCAGTCCTATGATGCATAAAGCCTGCTCATTCTTCAGTTTAAAGTCTTGTAACTTTTCGTTATCATCATCATCAGCAGGATCCCAGCTACTCACATCTGGTGGGTTTGCTATAATGTCCCACAAACCTTCTCTGCGTAGAAGTAAACTACATTTCATTGACCATGAAACATAGTTTGTTCCATCCAGCCTGGATATCATGGACAGTTGTGACAAATTTACTTGTGCCATTGCTCTTCAGATATTTAGACTATTTTAAACTAATTAAAACAGTTTGTTTTTACAGTAATGTGCAACTCACACCAACTCTCTCTGCTATATCCTGGTTAGTTAGACTATGCTGCTGGGCCCATAACCAATGTTAGTGTTTGGGGATTAACCCCTAGAAGAGTATTGCAGCAGTAGTCAAGCCAGGAAGGGCCCCAGAGTATACACACACTGAACACAAACACTGTTTGTAGTTTAAATAGTTTTTAATCCATTTAGAGTTTAAAGCATTGTCATTCAGTCCAATAGTCATTCACTATATTTCCATCCAGTAAGACTCACTATTACAGTCCAAGTTAAGAGTCCTTACAATATCTTTATCAGCCGATAAAGATATCTTCTCCTCCTCCGGTGCCTCTCTCCAGAGGAACTAACGCTGGATATTCAGCAAGAAGTTCAAACAGTAGAACAGTAGAATTACGCAGTAAATCAGCAAACAGTAGCAAACAAGAACAGTTCAGTCACAGGCACTCACAGTCAGTAATCACAGTTAGTCATAGTAAGTTTTCCAGCTTCTAATGCTTCCTTATATTGTAACTTCTCACCGCACCCTTAATCGGCTAATTGCCTGCAACATTGTGCTTAAAGTGATAAGCACTTAAACCATGATATCTAAGTTTTATATATTTATTCACCCAAACCATATTTGGTATCAATGTTATACCTAACAACTATAGTTTGGATTTAATGCATTTCTTCTTCAGACAGCCTGCTATGTTGAAATTCCAATCTATCCTGTTTGCAAGAAGGACCTGCACCCAAAATAAGGTATTGAGTAAACTGAGGGACTGCAGATTGAGAAAGTCAAAAATATTTTTTCCCCTTTCCTTGAATTTATGAGTTCTATTAATGGAATCCAGTTCACATATTATGAGTCCAATGATGGTCTATGGTAGCACTAAAGTTATTTAAAAAAATTGTGCTGCGGTTTGGGCTCATTGTATATATGAATAATGCCAAACTGGATGTTCATTTTCCTTTCTCACATCTGAGAAGAGTATACAGGCTGTCCTCATTTAGTGACTACAATTGGAACCAGAAACTCAGTCAGCAAGCCAAGTGGTCACTGAGTGAAACAGTAAAGGTGCTTACTATCTTACTTCAGCTTTCTTTTGCTTTACAAAAAGTAAACCCTTGCTTTACAGTGAAGGTTGTAAAGCAAAGCTTGGTAGTAAAGTTACTTCTTCATTACCGTGATAACTGCAAACGGTTGCTCAACGAGGCCAAGCTGTGAGTAACATTAAGCATACTTCGAACAAAGAACCTTCCTCATAGTCTGCATTTTCATCTCTTGATCATTCTCCTTTTTAAAAAAAATACCGTCGAAGAACAGTGGTTGTATCACTAACCTTGTAGCCCTGGCTGTCATTTTCTTTAGCCTCTGGTGAAAATCCACCTGGAGATGGTTCTCCAGGGTCAGTAGAATCATTTCTTTCGGGGGAGAGTGAATGGGACTTTGTCTGAATTACTTTAGTCACTGATGTGCCTTTGAAAGGAAAACAAACAATTACAGGTAGTCCTCGACTTACAACAGTTCATTTAGTGACTGTTTAAAGTTACAACAGCACTGAAAAAAGTGACTTATGGCCATTTTTCAGAGTTATAACCTTTGTAGCATCCCCGTGATCATGTGATCACAATTCAGACACTTGGCAACTGGGTTTGTATTTATGAGCATTGCTGTGTCCCAAGGTCATGTGATCACCTTTTTGCGACTTTCTGACAAGCAAAGTCCATGGGGAAGCCAGGTTCACTTAACTACCATGTTACTAACTTATCAACTTCAGTGATTCACTTAACAACTGTGGCAGGAAAGGTCATAAAATGGCGCAAAATTCACTTTACAAATGGTTCCCTTAAGAACAGAAATTTTGGGTTCAATTGCGGTCGTAAGTCGAGGACTGCCTGTATGTCTTTTTAAAAAAAAATTGGAACAAGGACTATATAAGTTTTTATTTAGATACCTTATATTTCTTGGAATAATTATTATATGCCAAAAAGATCAGTTATCATGGCGTTTAATAGTTTATTTATATATATATTATCATATTATATCATGTCATATCATATTATATCAATTTAAAATGTTTTATAAATATACCTTTCTGCTTTGGAAGAGATTTGACTTTCAGAAATGGGTTTTTGTTGCTTTCCTTCAATGTCTTCTCGTTAACTGTAGGAAAGTGCTTTACCGAAGAACTGGGTTTTCCATATCCAGAGCTTCTAACAGAACTATGTGCTCCACCCAAATGTTTCTTTCTATGAACAATCATTGTGTTTTTACTACTCTTATACATTACTTGTTTATTTGGTATTACATTTGGATTCTCTTTATTCCAAGTGTTGGGTTGATGCGCCTATAAACAACACATACATCTATGTTATTGACCAGTTTGGTTTCAGAATGTAAAATAAAGGCTCAATATGTAAAATAAAGTTATGTAATCACTGAATTATATTTCTATAGAACAGCAAGACAAACTTTTAACTCTAATTCTACCAAATAAATTCTACCAAAATTGTATTAGTTTGATTATATCCCAAATAAACAAACATCATATATAAAATCATGGAAACAAGTAGATACTCAGCTGCCTAAGCAGTAACCTAATCAAAGTGGTCAACAGGTATGTCTTGAAAGTCATATTTCACAATCCTAGAAATCAGCTGTTTCAAGGAAAATGAGGAAAGTGGGAGGTAAGTAAGAAATAGGGAGTATAGGTTGGAAGAATAGGATCAGAGTTTCAACCAGCAACATTCTCAGCAGCTGTACCCAAGTATTAAACTCTGTTACTAAGCTGGATCTTTTTGAGTCCCCAGTGATGGCTTCTTGTTGATACTTATTTGTTAATTTTGGGGTTATGAAATAGATTTGTCCTGCTGATTATTGGTTCTTTTTTTTTGAAAGGTTGCCTTTTGTTTAACGGCTTATTTTGGGCTGGCTATAGCTATAGAAGAAAACTCTTGACTTTCCTGCTTCTTTGTGCCTGAAATATGACAAGGAAAAGCTACTCACCTGTCCAGATTTCTTCTCATGGTAGAGTGCTGAACAATTTGACTGAGTGCTTAATTTCATAATATCATGTTTAATTTTATCAGCTAATCTCTCCTTGATAACTTTCAGATGAGGACTATCTTTACTACTTTCATTTGCAACTTCCAAAACAGAAGTATTTTCTTGTTCACTGTGATGGTTTAAAAGGCAGCCAATGTTTTGGGATTCCATTGAAGTATCATTAGGATGTTCTTTAGACAGCTTCATTAATCCATCTGCATGATCTTGTGTGACTTTCACAGGACTATGAGATAGAAGAGAAAGAAAGCCACATATGAATAAGTTTGTGGTTTCTATTAATAATAGCTTATAGAAAAATTATGGACATTTGATACTGAATTGCACACTAGTTTTATATAATTGTCCACAAACTTCAGTAAAACAATTAATTGATCCTGCAGGACAGAACTAAACAATAATGGCATTAATAACAAATCACTTTGTAGCAGTTATACAAAAGTATCTCATATATGTCCAGGTAAATTAAACAGATGTTAGCAGCAAAGATATATTTAAATCTTATGAATAATATACTCAAGGAGCCAATTATATCTATTAACACTTTGGTAGTAATAACTTCACTTTAAAAAGAATTAAAGAAAAAAAACCATGAGCATTTCATTGGCTATGTGATGCATTTTCCAGAATGAATACCTAATAGGCTCCAGTTCAAATCCCCTGACAAAAGATGAATCTGCTCTGATAGGTTTCATCAGTTCTTCTATGGTGGGCAAATCTAGATAGAAGATAGAAAACAACATACTTGTTATTACTTCTGTAGCAAAAGTATTTTCAAATAAAATTGGAATGAAATTTCATTTTTTGGTCAGAAATTACTAACAGGTTGGCATAAATAATTCCTGGTTATATTAGGACTGGTTTGTTATGTCCATCTTATTGCATTCTGCAGTAATTAATACAGTGTATTAACCACTGATTTTAAACTGTTTTGAGTAACTTTGGTTTTACATTTTATTGTACATTTCTAGAAGACATTGGCTATCTACACAAAAGGAATAGTAAACTAAACTAAAAACAAGCATTATTTTCAGCTTTTTTTCTTTGGGGTAATTTGTGACCTAATTACAACAATGAACCTACTGAAGCTTTATTTTTTTATAACCATAGTTTGCTTCAATCTTTAACATATTTATTTTCTATAGCAGCCTTCCTATTCTTAATACTAGGCATGAAACAGTGAGATCAAATTTTGCCATAGAGTATATTGGGTGATTTAGGGTATTTGTTACTTCTGTGCCCAAGCTTCCTCATAATTGTGAGAATACAATTACAGCTTTCAAAAATGTCATCTTGTGCTCCTGGAGGAAAGGAGGGATAAAAACTTAATAAGTAATAACAAATTTGAAGTAATTCTCTAAAGTATGACTTTTTAGTGATTATTGGTTTAGTGATTTGGTTAGTAAAGAATGCTACTGAATGGTATTAGACTGAAATTTTATATTTAATTAACTACAATATGCTAGCAATAATATAATACCTTTTATTCAGGGTTTCATAGCAATAGCACTTAGATTTATATACCACTTCACAGTGCTTTACAGCTCTCTCTAAGAGGTTTACAGAGTCAGCATATTGCCACCAACAATCTGGGTCCTCATTTTACCACCTCGGAAGGATGGAAGGCTGAGTTAACCTTGAGGCTGGTGGGATTTGAACTCTTGGAGTGAGCCTGCATTCTATACTACATTCTAACCACTGCGCCACCACAGCTCTTATAGTGGTATATCCTATTTTTCTACAGTAACAATCTTGCATGATATGTTGAGCTGAGAAACAATGACTGGTCATAAATCACAGTGAGTACAACAGAGTCCAGGTTTCAACACTTTAACCACGTAGCACATTAGCTCTATATTATTAGCTCTATTTAAGAAATCAACTAAATATTTAAGTAACAACATTTATTGGAATGCTAGGCCAATATCAGATCACACTGAATAACTGAACAGCCATTGCTGCCACCAAGAGATCATAAATCTGCTGGCTAACTAAGGAATTACTCATTTTGTTGGATGTCAAAAAAATAAAATCCTGAAAGCTGAGGAAAAAACTCACAATAATCAGATAGTCAATCAGGATAAGCAATCAAGATATAAAGTGTAGCTTTCAATATAATATATTTCCTTGGATGCCTAGACTGTGCTTCTAAAGTAGTTTTCATATGCTAGAAAACTACACCACCAATTATGCTGGCCTGCATTACAGTATACATCTATGTTTAACTGACTTAACTGAATGAGCTGCCAGTGTTTAGTTGTTTTTTTAATTTCTTGAACTTTATTTAGAGATTTAATTTTCTTACCAACAGACTAGTATGTTATGCATCCTTTGATATATTTAATTTAAAAAAAAAACTAAAGGAAAACATTTAGTTTTTTAAATTTCATGGTCAAATTTGTAAAACGTTTTGCATTCTACAAATAGAACATGTTTCTTCTTTGAGAAGTTTCATGAAAGAGATTTCATGAAAGACTTTTATTCCATGAAAGAAACAATCTGCACAATGGCTACAATATAAGAAAATGAATTGCTCATCCTATTCACAGAGCCCCTAAAAAGGGCGGGGAAACCTCATAATATTGGCTTTGGGCATGAATAACAAAGCTACACTCGCAAGGATCAGGCTCAATGACAAAAATCTCTTTCCCATGAAATAATGGCCTACCCTCCTTTCTAGAAGAATAATAGTCTGATGTCATACATGAGTCATGTAATTAGCTTCATTAGCACAATTTTGGAAATCAGCGACATAATGCAGTCACGTGAGATCACAATTCACAGAGGTGGGTTCTGGTGCAAACAATGATGTCATCAGAGATAAAGCAGAAGCAGCAATAGCAATGGAAATTTTAGTATTATCATGGAAGGAGCTATTTATATAGTTGGAGGGGGGCTGTGATTGAGAACACAGTCCAGCGATCAGAATATATTTTATTGAAAGTGAAGTGAAAACTATCTTGGGAAGTACCAGAATTTACCAGAATTAGTAATGGAAGTATTTTGGGGGCAGCTTTCTTTATTTTGTGAAGTGTCATTGACTAAGCTTTCTTCCATTTCCATTTTTTCATCATCCTGTTCATCTGTAGCTCTTAAAGACTGCTCAACATGACGGTAAGCTTGCTGTAAGGCTTCAATGTCGCTGTTTGTTTGCCCACTGGAAATACCTGAAAAGAGAAAAATTAAATGTTTCCAGCTGTGGTAGGCTAAAATAAAATATTCATGAGGAGCAAATCAGTAAAATAACAGCACTACTAACCTAGTGTGACATAAACAAAATTCCAATGTCACACAGGGCCAAAGCTTGATCAGGCAGCAGGACTTTTAACCCCTTGCAGGCATTCAATTTAGTTCAGGATTTTTCAGGCTCAGAGCAGATTTTATGAGTGAGCAAAGGGAAAGGGAAATAGCTCTGATTTTTTTCCATTGTTAGGAACTTCTGACAAAGGGCATGGCAACAGGCTATTGGACCCTTTCATTGCAATCCCATATATGTTTTTATTATAAAGTATCTTCCACTGAGATTCAAATTCAAACGTATCTGGAGATGAGTTTCATCAAGTTCAACAGGATTATGGTATTTCTAATAAATACATTTAGGATTGAAATGTAATTGTGTCAGATCGTAACAGCAGATTCTAACCCATTAAATAAGCACTAATGTAAAAAAATGTAGGTTATATCTGTAGACAGTATTATAACTTAAATTCAATAGCTAATAAGACCAAAGAACGGAAAAGTAGCATTCCCTGCTTTTTCTTGCATTTTCTTTCATCTCAAAACTAGATTCAGCACATAGGGCTAGAGGTAGTCCATTTGATTATGTGTGGGGGGAAAACACAGTATCTAAATTACAGTTGCATATTTTAAGGCCCTTTGATTTTAAATACTGGGTTTTCTGCCACTGAAATCAATGGGAAGTCAGTGGGAAGTTTTGTTCTGTTAGATGGATACTTACACAACCAAACAGTAATTTTAATGAACCCAAATGGAATGAGACAGATTGCTCCTGCCCCATATCAGTTTAGAGCACGATCAATAGAAGGAATAATTAACAAACAAAAAATAGCCTTGCCTGTTCCAATCATTTCTTCTGCGGTAATTTCTTGAGTTGTATGTTGTTCTATCATAGCTGCATCTTGCTGTTCATTGGCTTTTGGAATTTCTAAAACTGACTCCTGGGAATCCAGAAGAACTACAAAGGAAGAAGAATTGTATCTGCTCTACATTAGTGTAGATCAGGGATGTCAAACACAAGGCCTGTGGACAGGATCCGGCCTGCGATGTGGTCAGATCCAGCCCATGGGGCCATGCTGGGAAGTGTAAGGGGCCGTCCTGTGTCACTTTGGCCCGGTCTACCCAATACGAAGAGGAAAAATTGGTCCACCATGGCTTTGGCCCAGTCTACCCAGCGTAATGAGGAAACATGCCAGCAGTTTGGAGAGTGGCATCAAGCTGGCCATGCTCACCCAATCAGCCACGCTCACCCAATCAGCCATGCCCAGTGAGTGACGTCAAGGTGGCCATGGCCACTCATTCAGCCACACCCACCCAATCGGTCATCCCCCCCCACTGCGCGGTCAACCACAGTCCTGATCCGTCCCTCAATGAAATTGAGTTTGACACCCCTGGTGTAAATAAAAAAAAGGTAATGCCAATCTTACGCTCAATCTGTAACACTGGAGTGGGAAACATGCAGTAAAATTTAATAGGTAGACATTCTAAAAATTGTTTAGATAAGAAACTTTAAGAGAACATAATAAATATTTAACAAATATATTAAAATATAAAAAGCTTTAAATAAGAAAATGAAAAAGATTAAATTATGTATAAAATGATAAACCATTCACAATCATAAATTATTTGCAAAAAATGTTAAAATGCAAACTAAACTTGCTAATTCAACAATAGGATCTAATCATGTCTCATGCTTACAGGAGATGGTTGGGGAAAAGATCGCAATATCAATTATTCTAATTAGGAAAAAAGCTATGTCACTCAGTGGGATTTCTTTAAGCATATACACAAAGGGACAGAACTTTCCCCCAGTATGTAGTATGTTTCTCTTTATAGAGACTGATGAGTGTTCTACTGAAGTTTGCCTCTAATATTAAAGTACACAGCTCCAATATATATTCATAAATTGTTATTTTAAACTTTAAAATATTTCCAAAATTGAAAAATAAATGTTGATGTCAATTGTTTACTTATGTTACCATTTTTATTTTTGACCAGTCTTTGAAAATGACTCCTAGGCAAAGTTAGTTGTATAAACACAAATCTGTAAAATCTTTTTCCAGTTACAGTGACTGATATAAGTACTGTTGACATGGAAGTATTCCTATAATCTTTTCTAATAAAAATCAGGATTAATAATAAATGTTGGTTGCTTTTATTCTATGGGGAAGCTAGCCCTATGGTAAGTAGAATTAAAGGAAAATTATTTACTTTTTCAGATATCCATAAAGCATTTCTGAAGTCTATTTTGCCAATAGATTTACAACTGGCATCGAAACAAATTCAAATATATGGGCCCATTATGTTTGATAATTTATCTCTCAAATTCAAGATCAAACTCATTTTATAATATATATTTCATATTATATGAATTTGGTACCTTTAGCCAGCTTGCTTGTCCTTTCCTCCTAGAAAATGAAATAATATACATATATATATATATATATATATAAATCTCCTACACATAAAAAAAATATTTTGAATAGGAATTAGGAAATTTTCTTGAAGTAATTTATCATTTTACAACTTAAAATTTTGATGTACTATAAAACTAATATTTCATTTGCATAAAATTTAAGTAGCATCAAGTCCAGTGGTAGTATTCAGCAGGTTCTGACCAGTTCTGGAGAACTGGTAGCGGAAATTTTGAGTAGTTCAGAGAACCGGCAAATACCACCTCTAACTGGAGGTTTTACAGTATCCTTCCTCTGCCACGCCCACCAAGCCACGCCCACAGAACTGGTAGTAAAAAAATTTGAATCCCACCAAAGATCAAGTCAAAAGATATACAACTATTAAAAATCGTAGTTATAATTCTGGGTATAAAAAATAAGCAAAATAAGTACTATTTTCAAAAAAAATAAATCAAAAATTAAATAATACTTTTAGGAAATAATATTTGGAAGTAATTAATACATGTTCAAATCATTCCAATCACTGTACTTTTCTCTGTTCTGGGCATAGCCAAACAATTAATAGCCATGATGGCAGAGTGGTTAGAATGCAGTATTGCAGGCAAACTCTGCCCACGGCCTGGAGTTCAAACCTGACCTGCTCAAGGCTGACTCAGCCTACCATGCTTCCGAGGTTGGTAAAATGAGCATCCAGATTGTTGAGGGCAATGTGCTGATATTTGTAAACCACTCCAAAAATGCTATAGCACAACGGAGTGGTATATAACTCTAAGCACTATTGCTATTGAATGATTTTGGTGAAGAAAACTGATTAATACATTCAGTGCTTTTAAACTGAACACAATGCTTCATCTATGCTGGAAATACATCAGAGTGGACATGAAAATACAAAGCAGAGAAAATGGCTATGAATACAAGAAAATTTAGATGGTAATATTTTATACTATTGGATTAGAATGTATTATTTATTCATATACATGCCCGTTTGTTCATATTTAGAAGTTTCATATATAAAGTTTAATGTTGTACAGATTGATAATACATTATATCATTTAAATATTAGAAACGTGATTCAGCTTTTATTAAATAAGGAACATATGCCTTTGGATATTCCTTGCTCTACCATTACAGGGTCCTGTGATTCCCAAATCTGTTTTAAAAATATATTACAAACAGTATGTATGTCTCAAGAGAATTATGTTTGGCATCAAGATCATATCATTATTGTTATGTGATTTTGGCATAGATGCTGAACCCTTATTACTCTTTTATCCTTCTAATAGTTTTGCTTTTTAGTGGTAATCTATCTTTTTATGATTCCAGAATTATAAACTGCCTGAAGAGCCCTGAACATAATTAGATGCCAGATATGAAATGTTATAAGCTATATGTATCTTCAGGAGCAAAGCCAATCAATGCATTAAAAGTCAACAGTATGGCACATTTCTATCTTTGAACATTTGAGGTTTCAGTGCATGGCGTCCCATGACTGCTCACCTGGATGCATATTCCACTGAGTTCAGTGGTCCTTACATCTCAAAAGACAAGCTTTAGACAACACTGTAAATAACTAGGAAAGCCCAGAGGCAGATAAAACATTTAAACCATAATATTTAAAGTAGGAAGTGATTGTACTTATCGCAAATGCTCACAGTAGCTTCAGACGTGACCACCTGTTCAGCTTTGTTGTCTTCATTACACTCTGAATTTTCCTCAAAATCCTCACTATAATCACCTGAAAGTTTGCAGGAAAGTCTGTGTTTAGTTCTTCAAAAGAAATAAGAGAAACAATGCTATTTTCCTTTCCATGGATCTATTTCACTCTTTATTGGATCAGATCAAACAGTAAGGAACACTTTCAGTTATAGCTTCTGCCAGCAGAATAGCCAGCTATGTAATTGTGCTTATAAATTGAATAATATTACAGGAGTAACAGAATGTTACAGGTTTCTCACTGAATTGTAATGGTGCAAGCAAGCGTTAAGATATGATTTGAATTCTTTCTATTTAAACTGTGTCCAGTTTTGTCTTAAAGTATATATGCAGATACTGGAAAAAAAACACCAAACCTATTCTACAATCACTGGTTGCATAAAGCCTTTACATTCTGTTGCAATGTAACATATTCTCTGAATCCAGCTAATGGCAACAATATTTTCTTATTTGTCTCGAATAACTCTTGACTAATAGGAAAGTGCCCTTTAAATTAACGTAACATCTCGTGACTGGCTTTCATGAATCTGTACAATGAGATAATAAATTGACAACATCCTTTGGAAATCAATATTGTGTAAGTAAATAGTAATTAAATGTAGGTTACTAAGCAAATTGTTTGAAATTACCAGATTTTTCATGACTCATACATTCATTGTCATTTTCTTCTTTTGTCTGTTTCACTTGAGGCTGGTTGCTGCAAAATATTAGGAATGACAAAATATATTTCTCTTTACACTTGATTGAGGATATTCATTCTAATGCTATGCTGTTTTAACAGCAAAAATATTCCTTTCAACCACCCCCAAATTTTTCCTAAGCAACTAAAGGCAGGCAGGATGGTTGGAAGTAGTTTGTGAATATCCAGATCCAAAGATGATTTTAGAATACAGAATCTGTATGTTTTTTAAAAAAAGAAGCTATAACCACCAATTTTGCTTTACTTATATTTATAGATATACAATTCAAAAATATTTTAGCCGATTAGGGCTTTAATAGTGAAAATTCCTTTACTAATAAAGACTAAATCTCAGTCTAACCCAGTATTCAATTACTATTGTATTGCTCCTAGATTGTATCTGCATTAATCCTAGTTTGGACCTAAGAAAAATATTGTAAAAATACGGACGACCACAGAATATTTATTTATTTATTTATTTATTTGTTTGTTTGTTTGTTTGTTATCTACTTACTTACTTACTTATTTGGCCACACATCTTACCACAGAGTAACTTGTTGGCTTATAACCATAAAAAGGTACATATAAAAGCCAAACATTATGATCCAATTAAATATGGGGAGGGAGCCGGATGGGAGAGAGGTGGGATCTGTTGTTACTTGATCAACCACTTCCACTGTGATGTTCCCCCACTGGAACCCAAGCTAGCTGGCAGAGCTAGGCCTTTAGGGTCTTATAAAGGCCAGCATTTTTTCAATTTATTTATGTCTTATGTTAACATTGAGAGGTGAACAGTTTCATAAATGAACAGAATCACAAATGGTAAGCCATTTTTCTAGTCTGTGCATACATATCTGCTTGCTTCCAACTTTCAACCTCACTTTCCTGTTCAAATTCCTTTTGTTATCCATAAGGTATTATTTTCTTACTCCATCCTACTTTTCAATGCTACAATACAGTATGAATATTTATTTAGCACAATTTGTTTTCACAATGTTTCATTGTTATATTTCCAAACTACTGCAATTCATCAAATAACTACTATTGTTATCTTTATTTACTTTACCATAAAAATGTGTGCAGGATTTCGGAATCATTAGAATCTAGTTCCTTATTTAATTTTGAGTAGTCTATGGTAGAGGATGCTCCTTTCTCAAGGTCAGCAAAAAACTTCTCCTTTTCTTCTTCTTCTTCCAAAGTATCCAATCCATCTCCCAAAATATTCTCACTGGGTCCCAAAGCAACAACTGAATCTAAATGATAAAAGTATCAGAATATATATGACCTTTATATATTGTATGAGTTTATACCTTAGTACTGTAACTGCCAAATGACATTCAGGCGTTTTAAAGAAGAATATTAGCATATGGTTCTAAATTCCCATTTGTTTAAACATAGGAAGTAAATTCAAGACTACAAAGGAATGTGTGGGCAGACTGGTTCCCAGTGGGGAAAAAAAGAAAAAAAGAGGAAAAAAGAAACATGAGTTGTCTTTGTATAGCAGGATAGTTTTTTGAGCTCATATGGTTTGAATGAATTATTGGACTGGGGCAATTATACAACTAGTACAGAAACCTAAAGCCTATGTATTTTCTAGAGCTGAGTTGAAAAACACTCCTTGAATCAATCACAGTGCATTTTAAATTGTGGCAATATATAATAATATATATATAATTTTGAAGTGACCGTTTCATTTCTTCAGAACTATGCAACATAAAAACCACTTTAAAAAATAACTACCGGTAGTCTATGCTTGCAATATATTTGTTAGCAAATTCTTAAAGTATAGCATAGTAAAAGAGATATTTAATGCCAGAAGCACTTTTACCATTTGATTCCAAACTATCTTTGCTTAAAGAGTCAGAAACACCATGAAGCTGCGGAAGCTGGAGGTCTTCTCCAAAATCTTCATCTACTTCCTCAATAGAAGGAGAAAGTTTCTGTGATTTCAGAAAGCTATTGCTGGTGTCACGTATACCTTAAAACATAGCCAAGGGGAAGGGGAATGAATATTGATAAATCTACACTCAAACACAGAAATATATGGAATGATGGCTACAAATACTTTGCCTACAAAAAAATCTCCATTTTCAAAACACTTTACACATTGCATTTGATCTAAAAAGCTACCCAAGAATTGTGATGTGAAAAGTAATATTCCCAATGTATGCTTTCCACAGAATACTTTGTATTTTTATGGCAATTAAATTCATTAACACAACAAAATGACAAGCTTATTTTCTAGATTACTGTTAACAAATGAACATCCAGTTCTCATTTATTCCACTGATAATTTAATAAACAAAAAACCTAGATTCACACTACAGGACCTAGGATCTACTTGTCTTATAAATGTAATTATGGATAAATTATGTTACTGAAAAATACAACAGATTTAACTACAAAACAGAAAAATATGGTATTGCCTAATTAACATTTTTAAGGGTGGGTTACATATATTGTTTTGAACAACGCAAATTGAACTGCAGTACAGAGAGAATAATTCTTTAGCTGTTTGATAAATCCTAAATATGCAAATGAATAAATCACTTTTATAAATATAATTGGAGTATAATTTTCCTAAGATTACACAAAATATTCACCAACATATTTCAAACGAACTCAATAAATTTTGCAACAGAAGGTCAATCATTTAGATGAAGAACCAACATCACCTTTATATAATACACGTAGCTTCTTTATAGGACTAGTTTTAAAAAATGTAGCCTTACAACATGGGCTTTCACTTGACTGACTGGCCATCAAAGAAATCAGATTTCTCATATTCTTGTCATTAACCTAATTTGAATCATAGCAGGATTGTTGTAATTTTTCAAGATGGTGTATTTAAACATTAACTTAAATCATATTGGAAAGTCTTCTAACAATGGCTTATGTACATGGCTTTTGATTCCAAACCAATTTATAGAATTAAATATTTCATAAAAACACAGGAACTGTCCACCTAGCGCTTTATTGACTGCTTAAGGTTTAGAAAAGACTCACCTAAAAGCAGTCCAAGAGTAAATACGATTAAATATCCTGATTCATAGTGATTCAATAGATTTTCAAATTTAAAATATTTTCAATTCTGCTTGTAGATGACATAGATTAACTAATCTTACATATATGCAAATTAGCCCCATCATTTTAGCAAATTCACTCCCCTTGAGATTATAATTGGCAACGACTCATACTTAATTGATCAGAAAAATTAGTAATAAAGTAAAAGCATTGTTACTAGAATACTGGTAAATTAATTTTGAGTCACAACACATCACAGCTAACATCAAACATTGGCATCTATAAACAAGAAATTTAATCCAGTACCAGGCTCATTATCTGAAAATGATATCCTCTTTTCACAATCTTCAGCCACTGCATCTTTTCTTCCAGTAAGTTTCTTCTCATTCCCTTTTGATAAACTTTTGATAAATTTGCTCTTTTTTGGAACTTTGGAAATTCAAGAAAATAACAGAAAAGATTGCAACAGTGAGCAAGCGAAAAGTAAAATCAAACCACTAAGAATAAAAAAGCAGAGTACAGATAGTGTCAATTTCTAGATATGCCAAGTATGAAAGTTTGAAATCAGAGATGATTTTCATTTAAAAATAATAGCACCCAAGAGTACTATTATAATATTTTGCTCTAATTACCTGTAATATGAGAGAATTTCCTCAAGTATAGAAAACACTGCTACATTGAAGGAGAGAAACTAGAAAGCACGTATGTAGGTGGTTATTTATTTATTTATTTAGAGTTGCATTTTCAGTTAATTGTTGCAAATCTAACTTTTCTCAAGTAACAATAAAACAACAAAAATAATAATTTATACTTCTAAGCATTATTTGACTGCATTTCTGGATGGTTTACTTTGTATTTCTTACAACTGAAGTAATGCCTTAACAGACATTTCAAGATAAACAATCTATTTTGAATTATACACAGCTTATATATTGTCTATTTTTGAAATTGCTCAAGAAAGGTGTCATGTTTCTCATATAATATTACTTAGTTATTCAGCAAAAAATCCTAGAAGGATTAATATTAAACAAGCATTTTGATTCCCAGACTGTATTTCAAAAACCGTAATAGCTATAATTGAATTAACATACCATTGAAAATCTCAAATTTACAAATCATATACTCATAACAATCTAAAATCTAAACTTGTATAAACACATAATGAGATTCCAAAAACTGATGAGGTAAGTCCTGTTCCCACAGGCATAAGTGTAATAATTTATCCTTTTCATTCTAGTCCCCTGCTCTTCCAAGATGTCTGGACTTATACGGGAAAGGACATTTGGTAAAAAATAATCTCTCTGCTTATTGTGGATCGAAGAGTCCTTCCATTTGCAGGCTGGCAACCCTAGATCCCGCTTAGTAAAAAATAAGGCTAAACAACTGGATTTGCTTTTATCATCTTATTGCTATTTTTTTGTGTGTGTATTTTTTATCAGAAAGAAGAATACTTCAAAGTATCCGTTTTGAAATGGTAGCTTAAGATCTATAAATTTTATAATGGGTTTTTTTTCTTTACAAATGTTTTATATTAAAAACAGGGCACTGAATTAGGAATTTTCATTGGAAACTTAACTCTTCACAAAACTAAAGTCCTTTACAGTTCATTAAGCTTTACTACTAATTACCAAATTTTATCCAATAGTGATCATATTATTTGATTTTTACCCATTTCAGAAAATACATTGATCTTTACATTGCTTCTTCCAACTAAGTTTCATTTGAGGACAAGCAACAGAATAAATGATTTATGATTAAAGTACAATGTTATATAAAAATCCCAAACTACATTATTATAAGATAGAGCCATATGACAGATGAGGAGATTTGCCAGATCCACTATTTGGGTATTTAGTTGGAAAGAATATTGTTCCTGTACAATGTGATTTACAGTTTAATAGTTAATTTCTCAATGAATATAAGAAACTCCTCAACAATACGACCCTTGAATATTTGAAATGGTACTTGATATCTAATATTTATGATTAAGAATGTAAGTTTGACCTCCAATATTTACTTCTCCTGAATCTTATTTGTTTATGTAAATATGGAGACAATCACAAAATGCTTTGAAGTGTTATATAAAGAAGAATGAACTTATTTTTAGTTACTCACATAATCATACACTTTTTAAAATTATTGGCAGAAAAAGGTAAGTAGAATATAGCACAATATATCTTAAAACAACATCTGAAACAGCTGCCCACGCTCAGAAAAAGACACTATGCTTAACACTGTTAAGCACCTCTTTAAAAAAAAATACTCCTACAATTTCTATTTCATTTTCTCTCCTTCTCTGCCTCTCTCTCATACACCCACATAAACAACCCCATCTCTATACATATGAATAAAAACCAGCTTGAATCAATCCACCACAAGTTGAAATCATCTTCATTGGAGGAGGTAATTTCCATGCAGGTCTAGTATGAGTTGTTATGCATCCCACTTCCCAGGCTAGGCCTGAGAGACAATTACTGGCCCAAAATTTATACACGCACATAGTCATGTATATATAAACACAAATAATAGTACAAAAGTGATTCAGTGACACCTTGTGGCAGAGATGTTACATAGACTAAATTTCAGTACATTACCATCATCTGAATCATCTTCTGTTATCCACCATGGCACAGGATGCTTTTTATTTTTAGACTGCTCAACCGATTCAGGAATAACTTTTTGATTTTGTTCATTTCCAAGTGAATCATCTGAAATAGACTGAAAAAAAGAGAAGCAATTTGCTGTTACTATTTATTATTGCTTCATTTTTATGAGCCAGCCATGTTTTAGTGTCACTGATTTCAAGAAGTATGCTTAAAATATAGTAGTTCTTAAAATAAAATTTTACACTGAACATGTCCATAATAAATTGTTGGAGGAGCAGGTCACATTTTTATGATAAAGTGTAGCATATATACTGTGCTACTAGCTATTCCTCCAATACTATTTAGCCTTCAGATTCATCTCTGATTGTTCTCCAGATTCTATTTTTGATCATTTCCATTTCCAGCAATGGAGAACATGTGTGGTTCCTCTTCAAGCCACATTCCTTTTGAAATCTTTTTTTTTTTATCGAAAAAACAACAAGAAAGCATGTTTACAGATTTTCTAGATTATGCACAACTGTCCAAGAGCACAGGAGAGAAGATTTGCAGGGCAGAAGGGATATTATAACTGAAAATTATTGGACTATATCTGCAGAAATTCACCATTTTGTGGCAATTTATATTTTTATTTCTGCCTAGTTTTTGTCATTTTCATCATTAACGTTGTCCTCATTTTGCAGTTATGTATGCCAATTATCAGACTTCCCAATCACTAGAGTTCCTGAAGAGCACAGAATATCCTTATAGAATCTTTAAAGATCTCTCTGTTTACATCATGAAGATTAATATGTGTACATCCTTTTACTTCAACTTTTGTGTAACTGAATTCACTCATATGAATTATAAAAATAATTCTTCTGATAAGCCATGCAGTTTAATTATTATGTTCTTTGCCAACACAGCCAATCTCATTTGAAACACGCTTTGATATTAAAAGTTGTACTCTGATCTGTTTTGGCTTAGTGCTTGTAGCAGAATTATGCCTGGAAGATTTTTTTCAAAGTGAAGACCCAAATGGCCAGGACAAATTAATCCTTAATGTTTTTCATTGCTGATCAAAATAAACCATTTCAAATAAGAGTACAAGCTTGAATAAATCCAGACAACATAATATTATATAATATATAATAGAATAGATAATAAAAAAGCAATGGTGATTATATGGCACAATGGTTGAACTATAATAACATTTTGTTCACATGTACTGTATGAATATATAGGAGCAAAGGTTTACCTAATGGAAGCCTTCAGATTTGTCTGGAGATGGAATCAAAGGCATACTTGAAACTGACAAATGCCTAATAGACCACTGCTTGGGGTTCTCTAGAGCAGTGTCCCACAATCTTTTGGGCACCATGGAACGGGGCTGGGGGATGGTTTCACATGCTACCTATATCCCGCACATGCGCAGATGAAGCTTTGCTTGCTTGTGCAGCCCAGTTCCAGAAAGGCCGTGGACCAGTATGTGGCCCGGGGATTGGGGACCCCTGCTCTAATATAAATTCATATGAGTTGATGTCAGGATAAGACATTTAACAATATTATAGAAAAGGGCTCAATATTCTAACGTTACGCTGAAAATAGACAAATGCAAATACCTCTTTTAAAAATTGCTCAAACTTTTCATCTATATCTTTAATTGAAAACCGGTGAGCCATAGTGAGCAATAGAGTTCAACTTCCCAAGTCACTGGAGTGATCAAACAGATCCTGAAATGAAAAAGGAACATGTAATTATTGTAGCCAGAATTTTAAATTTATTACTTTCTAAGCTTATATTATAAAACTTCACTTGGCCTATAATGACGGTGGACTAACTACATTTTTCCAAATGCATCACCAAATTTAAGCTCCTGTTGCTTTGGGGCAAGGAAAGCAAAATCCATATACTAAGCTTAAAACACTCTTAGACTAAACTATAACTGTTTCAATACTTCCAAAGAAATATCCTAATTGAAATTGATATTTTGTTCACATGCATGATGTGGCATTTTGCACTAATGGCGCTTCCACTACTGCTCTCAATTCATCTATTAAGAATGCTTACTATTCATTTTTCTCTCTTCTTCCACATAGATACAATTAGCATTATTTTTTGTATTCTGTATAGATACAGCCATTTTGTATATTGTTATACAACTATATACAGGTAGACCTTGGCTTGCAACCACAGTTGAGCCCAAAATTTTTGTTGTTAAGTGAGACATTTGTTAAATGAGTTTTGCCCCATTTAACAACCTTTCTTGCCACAATTGTTAAGTGAATCACTGCAGTTAGTAACCCTTTTGTTAAGTGAATCTGGCTTCCCCATTGACTTTGCTTGTCCGAAGATTGCAAAAGTTGATCACATGACTCCGGGACATGCAACGGTCATATGTATGAACCAGTTGCCAAGCATCTGAATTTTGATCGTATCATCATGGGGATGCTTCAAAGATGGTGTGAAAAATGTTTATCAGTCACTTTTTTCAGGGCTGTTGTAAGGGTCACTGTTGTAAGTCGAGGACTTCCTGTACAGGCTTGTAAGGCTGTTGGTTTTCCATCTGATAAGCCCAGCATTTTAACCGCTAAGCCACTGCACGCCACCCTATAGATATAGTCATTTTGTATAATGTGTTATATATTCAGTGTTAATTGAAAACAGCCTTCAAATCAGCCTTTGGGGAGTTATGAATGCAATGATTCCTACATTCTAATTCTGTAGTAACATTAGTTAACAGCCTCTCCCCAGCTTTTAAGATGCCTTCAAAATGGGGTGGTGATGGGAATAAGTCTGTAGGATATCAGTATCCTTTCTATCATCACCTGATGAATAAAAGCACTGGATTCCATCTGTTTACGTACAAGCATTTATGCAAGAGATACAACCATTAAATTAATACCAGTTCACAAAGCCCTTAGTTTTGAGATGGACTATATGGTCCCTGCGATGTGCATTTTATTAATATTAATCACTAAAACATAATAATAGGTTCAAATAAACTGTCAAAACTAATTATAACCGGAAAACCATTGGCTTCAATACATATTTTAAAAATATTTGTGAAGCTGATTTCTAAATACCATTATTTCAAAATATTATGCTACCAGTATTTGTCTATCTCCTTATTTTTAAATATACAATTTTCATTTGTTTTTCTACAGACGTCAATAATAATGTAAACATTTCTACACCAAATTTAAATAAAAAATATTATTGACTCATGCTAACCAGATAATGATCCAATTCTATATTCTTGATTCAACGGAAGTAGACAGGCACATTACAAAAGACCGTTGAAATAATTTAAGATCCATCAATGTGTACTCTGTTAATGAAAAAGAAAATGTTTGCAAAATAATTTCTAATATAAATAAATGTTTTACGCTCTTTAGGTATAGCAACCAACTGCATAAAATATTCACTAAATAGTGATTTTAGCACTAAGAACAGTTTCTATTTCTAATGATTCATCTCAATTCATTAAAGACAGTGGAGGCAGAAATTTGAATTTCATAAAACATTATAACAGAAAAAAATATCCAACACAAAATTATGACAAATCCATTTGCCATGACACATATCTAACCTACCATTTTAAAGGTACAAAAATGACATTACTGAGAATATATATAATAAAATTCAATAAGAACTGTATTTTATAAGATTGGAATAAAATATATGTTTTATAATAACATTTTATTTCATTTTTTTAATCAACCGGTTTTCTTCATTAGATAGTCTACCTTGTTGAAATCATTTTGAAAATTTCAGCTGAATGAATCCAGTTCTTACCAAGCAGATGCATATCTGTTAACCATGGATGATAATAGCACTGCTTGATTATTCTCCAACAGAAGACAGATTAGAAACCTCTTGGGAGTTTATAAACAGATAGAAAACAGAGGGTTGTATTATCTCTCACTGCTACTGATTTTCTAATCAGCTTTTCTAACTACACTCCAGGAAAACAACAACTTTTTTATATATTACCCAAATAGCACATTAGAAAACTTCTTTAGCAACTTACTATACAGCTTCCTTCTCCTGCATTAAATCAAACAATAGATGAAACAGAAAAATATTCTATTCGTTTTTTCTAGAAACCATTTTAGAAAATTAAACACCATTTCTGAAACCACAATCATATCTGTAATTACATATTTGTCACTTTTTTATATTTATGCCCATTCTTTTTATGTTTTGAATACCAAATACCATAGAAAATATACAATTCAGTATATTTAAATGTTGTATTACAGAAATTATTTATATTCCATTATTTTCTTAGTAATTCCTAACACCCAACTAAACACCCAACCATATTCTGATCTACCAACTCTGTGATCTTTGTCATAATGTATCCAACAACTGTATCTAATTTAATCTTCAGCATGGAACAATTAAGCAAGATCAGGCCTGATTACTACAGCACTTGGATGGAAGACCCATCAGGAAACATTCGGCTACACTAAGAAAATGGCTACGGTATGGTTTCATATTGTTGCAAAGAAAACATGGATGAATGCCAGGAGTCGAACTCAAATGGAGTAAGACTGTCTTTTAATCGTTTTCATTAGATTTGTATCCTGCCTTTTATACTGTAAAGGAGCTCAAGGCAGCACATAGAGTGCTTCCTCCTAATATTTTGCTCCACTATCACCCCCTTATGAGGTAGATTGGATTTAAGAGGGAATAACCGACTCAAAGTCACCCAGGAAGCTTATGGCGCCTGGGCCTCCCAAGGTCTCCAATACTTTAATCACTACATTTATCAGCCTTGTCACATTTATAAACGTCAAAGTTATCAATGTCTGATTGCAATTTAAATAGACTAAGGAGCAAGAACCACTGAGTACAGTAGTACAGTTTGGATCACATTATCTGTCTTTCCTATTTTCTATCAGTTTAGACAGATTATCTCAGAGCTCCTCAATGGGTCTCACATTTTAGCATTTTCAGTGAGAACCAGTACCATGAGATTAGACTGTTGGTCCATTGTCTTCAGGTCATTATCAAAATACTCTGCTGGCCACCAAGCTCAGGTAGTCCTCAACTTAGGAGCACAATTGAGCCCAAAAGTTATGTTGCTAGGTGTTCTCACTTGTTTGTTCTCACTCATTTGTTAAGTAGGCTTTGCCCCATTTTACGGCTTTCCTTGCCACATTTGTTAAGTGAATCACTGCAGTTGTTAAATTAGTCACAGGGTTGTTAAGTAAATCTGCTTCCCCATTGACTTTGCTTGTCAGAAGATTGCAAAAGGTTGCAATGACCCGGGAACGCTGCAACCCGTCATAAATGTGAGTTAGTTGTCAAGCATCTGAACGCCAGTCGGGTGACGATGGGGACACTACAACGGTCATATGTGTGAAAAACAGTCCTAAGTCACTCTTTTCAATGCCAGTTGTTAAACTTTGAACGGTCACTAAACAAACGATAGTGAGTCGAGGACTACCTGTACTGAAGGCTTTTAAGGACCCTTTCAAGAGACTTTAATTAAAGCTTTTGCTCAAGGCAACCTCTACGCAGGGAATCCGAGCATCACCATTCAACGGGGACGCTTAAACCCGAGGCAAGAGATATCAAGGGAAGAAGGGTGAGCAGACAATTTCATGTCGCTTTTCGGTTCACTTCGTGGTAGTCCTGGTGAACGCGGCAAAAATATGGGCGATCTTTCGGGGGTAGCAAAAAATTGGAGGGCTCCCCGCCCCCCTCTGTCTCCGATCCCATTCTACCCCCACCCCCGGCCGCTGGTTCCCCGAGCATAAGCTATGCTGGGGACCTGTTACACACTCCCTGCGCGCCCATTTCTTCTGGGGGCATCTACGCGAGCATCCATTAGGGGGTAAAGGGGGTCGGGATCTGGAAGCAAAGCCGAATCTCGTTTCGCGAAAGCGGGGATCGCCATTTGCAAGGAATTAATTACCCCTCGGTCAACCTCCTCTGCAGGCCTCCCTACCGAGGGCTGAGGGGACGTAGAGCCGCGCCGCTCCGGCCCCGCGCAGTTGCTTGAGCCAGCCGCCCCTTCAGGAGGCAACGGAGGCGGAGGAGGTAAGGTCACCCGCGGAGGAGGAAGAATCGGCGAAGGGAGAAGCCGTTGGTAGAAGAAAGTTACGGGCATCGGCGGAGGGGGAGGGGGTGTAACCTAGGCAACCAACTGAACCCATGCGGCCGCCGTAGCGAAGAAGCCAGGGCTCAGTGCCGTCATAGGTTAGGTGCCGGTGACGTAGACCCGGAACGCCGAGAAGGATTATGGAAAAAAAAAGCTACTTTTTCCCGCCTCCCCTTGGTCACGTGACGCAAGCAGGACTCCGTGTAGCTAAAAAGGGCGGGAAGGTGTTTGATTGGGCGGCGGCGAAGGAGGGCATTGAAGTGGGTTTTGCTTCAGCCCGGGGATTTTGCACCTTGGTACTTCTCCATTGAAGGGACAAAAGGCTCCGAGCTTCGGCGGCAGGACCGTCATTACCTTCTCTGGGACGCACAGCACAGTGGTGCGTCTCAGAAAACGCCGCGGTACATCGTCCCAAAGTCAGAGCAAGTTGCTAGTCCTCTGGGAGGCTCGGCATATAGAGGCTGGCTCCTAAGGACGGTGAAAGCCGTCCTATTTGGATCCGGGGCGAGTCCCCAAAACTGGGCTGCAAAAATCCGGATGATCGTAAAAAAAATCGTGAATGGCTAAGAGGAAGTTTTTCCGCGTTTTTTTTTAAACGACCATCCGGATTTTTGCAACTCAGTTTTGGGGACTCGCCCCGGATCCAAATAGGACGGCTTTCACCGTCCTTAGAGTCAGCCTCTTGATGCCGTTCAGATTACTGAATTTATTTTAAGCATCTGAGATTGCTTGGTGATAAAAAAAGAGCCTGTGAATCCCAAAAGTGTTTTTTCAGGAGGCAACTGGACTTTCTTGTTTTTCTTTGAAGACGTTTCGCTTCTCATCCAGGAAGCTTCTTCAGAAACTGGATTTTGATACTGAAGAAGCTTCTTGGATGAGAAACAAAACGCCTTCAAAGAAAACCAAGAAAGTCCAGTTGTCTCCTGAAAAAGCACCTTGGGGACAACCATGACCTGGATGACTGAGAATCTCTACAGACTTTTAACTACCTGTGAAGTTATACCTTGTCCTGAATATGTTGGCTCTGTAGTATTTTGTTTGTGTGGAAAAAGTAGAGATATCAAAGCTGGAACGGGATCATGTAGACCTCTAACTGATCCCCTCTCAAGGCCAGAATCCAGTTTAAAGCATCCATGGCATGGTTTGAGAAGCAGCAGCAACTAGTGTTATCCATATAGGGAATTAAACATTCCGTTCACAGAAGCTTTCAATAATGCAAGTGATCTGCATAAGAGGAAAGTTTGGAAACCACTGGTTTGGTGCATTGTATGAATCCTGCCATTGTAAATAATTTATGGTTCAGTGTGCTATTAGTTTCACAGCTAAGGATGCTCTTTCTTTTTCCTGGCTAAATCCAGAGGCATATTGTGCTATTGATGTTTTGCAACCTTGACAGATGGATCTTGGACCCTAGAATAAAGTGGGTCAGGGTTGTCTGCAAGATTTGTATTGGTTACTTCTCGAGTAAAGTGAAAGAAGTTGCCTGTATCACCTTGCTTGCTGTCTTTGCTAGATGATGTAACATACAGTTGGTCATGAAAAGAGAATTTTGACTTTAACAGATACAGTCCAAGAGAGCAAGAGAGTATGAATTGAAAGTGAAGAAAAGAGAAATGTTCTTTAAAAGATCAACAGTCAGTAGCATGACACTGGGTGTTCCAGAATCTGATATTTGGATAATTGTTTATTAAATGTCTTTACTACTTCCTAAACTGTAAACTACTACTTCCTAAATCATTCAGAGGCACAGATGAGTAAATGCAGGAATGAGATACTTTTTGCTGCATTGCATATTAAGCAGATAGAGACACCTGTATGGATGCTCTACCTACAGCACAGTGGGTTCAGAGAATGGGTTTCCCCCCCTAATCTCTTAAAGAGCAGGGGAAAAGAGATAAGGTATTTATCAACCTAATCAGTAAGTTGATTTTTCTTCTTTAAAAAAAGAAAACTTACAAATTCTGAAATTATATATGTAAATAAGGAAACCTATCCCCAAACTGTATAAATAGGAACAAATGACACAGGCAATGGAGTTGCATAATATTTCTCTCTACCCTTAGCTTAAAACAAAAGTTTATCTTAATTGTGCCATTCTGACCTCAAGTATTTGGAGCTAGAAAGTTGCAGAGGATTTGAGCAATTTCATAAAACATTCCAGGATAGTACTGTTTATAGGTTAGGCTGTTTACCTGGTTATCTGTGCTAAAATTAACATTGTTGCATCCTAAATGGCTAGGAGAAACAATAAAACGGGAGGATCTGGCAGAGGCCTTGGGAGAAAGGCTCAACTTGCCATCTTTCTCTATTTACGTTTAACAGTATAAACTTACTCTGGAAACATCTTTTTTTCCTCCAATATTCCTGTGACATTGCTTTATTTCAACCTAGTCCATGAGTAAAGACTGAGTCATACTTAGTTTTACCAGTGTTAAAAAGTATTATTTCACAGACCATAGGAGCAGCCAGTGGTAGATAGGTAAAACCAGAAAGCTATTTATGAACTGTTTCAGGCTGATGTTTCAGGCTCCTGTCTGAATGATTCCTGAGTGTTCTTATCTTTTGCAATTTTCCTATTGTTTCCTTGACATGGCTTACTTGCCAAAATTTGAAATAGTAGAACAGACCTAAATAATAGAAATCTCCCCGCCCCCACTTACTTCTTGAATAGAGCATGTGCATCTGGAAGTGATCATGCCTCTATAAAGGAAGAAGAGAAAAGAGAGGGACGTCATAATCAGAATTGTTGCTTGTGATTCAGCTGCCTTTGTAACTCCAATCTGTTGAGTTTTTGTTTTTGTTTCACTTACTGTACTCCATTTGGGCACCTATAGAATGGGATACAGGAAGAAAAGGACAGGAAGGAAGCCAGAGAAGATAGGCAAAATCCTATAGCCAGATCTGCAACCATTCCTCCTGCGGTGACATGTTTGATGTTCAGAACAAGGAGGTCAGGAATACTGGAGGAATCAACCAGCTGCTGTTTATCATTCACTGCACAAGCAAAATCAGGACAGCACCACTGACATTGAGTCAAAAGGCAAGATAGGGATCAGTGGTGGAGAAGCATTTTTCAGACTGGTATCATTTTCTGCTGATGGATGGTTAAAAAACTTTTAGCTTCACCACAGGCAAAGTCTCTTAGTATGTACATTAGGGATTTGTTTCTTGCAACAAATGGGAGGATACACTTAAGCAGTAAGTGGGAAAAAAAGATTAAAGCTAATGTATGGGTATCTTGTTTGTTTCCAAGCCTGATGCAGATGGTGTGGGTTTTTCAGTAGTGGAGAATGTAGAACTCACATGGGCTGCTACAAAAATTTCCTATTAATGCATCTGCCATTTCTATGTACATATTTTCCCCCTTTGGTTATATTCTGAAGCTTCAGAAATGCCTTCTAAAGTTGACTTCTTAGAGATATTTTACTGTACTCCCAATCTTTTAGCTAAATCTCGGGATCTTTTGATGTTTTATTGAGGAGAACAAGTGGTGGCAGCACCTGGTCAAATATGACTAATTTTGAAAAAAAGTAAGGGTTAGATTTGGCTAGTATTTGGATGAAAGATCAGCAGACACTTTCAAAATTGAAGGCTAGTTTGGGAAGTCAACAAAATATCCTGCAAGAATTGTTGTCAATACCAATATGACCATAGACTCACCAGGAGTTAAGCTTAAGGGGGAGTATCTGTTTTTTATGAATATGTTTTAATATTTTTGCAGAATTTCAGTGCAAAGAAAATAAAGATTCTAGCTTCCTTGGTCACACCAGGTTTTTATTATGTTCAGAACAAAAGCAGGTTATATGTGTGTTACCTGACATAGCACTCGTGTATGGGGATTGTTTGGCTTTAGGAATTCTTGGTTAAGGTTTATATTTGTTCCCAGTATACAGATTAGTAGGGTTTTTTTTAAATAAGAGGAACATATGTAGAATCAAAAGGCAAAATATGATTTTTATATAATACGGTCCAAGTTTGAGCCATATTCAAAGAGGCATTAGCCAAACTGCCAGATGTGAATCTGTGCTTCCATGAGACTGCATTAATTAAATTACACTGAAAGAAACTCATATACTTTTAATATATGCTACATATTGACTATATTTAAAAAATTGGTGGATCCAGGGCAAATAAATAACATAAAAGTGACAAGGGAGCTGCCTCTATGACTTATTGTCCTCTGCCTATGTAGTATGCTGAATAAATAAGAGTAGAAAGTTCAGGAGCAGCCTATCCTATTCATTCATACTGAATACAAGAAATACGGAGCAACTATTAAATTGTGCTTTTTAGAAATCTCATAGTAAAGCTTTTGAATGCAAGAGCCCACTGTATAAATTGTTTCTCTTTTTTTGAGTTTTAAAATAGACTTTATTTATAAAAGATTAAAACACAAACATACAAATATGTAAGAATAAAAAGAATATAAATAGAACAATAAACGTATTTCTTTCTATTACATTTGATATTAAGATTGATAGCTCATAGTAAAAATGTTTCATCCAGATAATAATTATTATCATCCCTTTCCAGAATGCTATACAAATGCCTCTCATTCTTTTAGCTGATCAATATATTTGGATTTATTTTTTTTTTAAAAAAATGATTTTGATAGATTGAGTAATTGATTAATTAAATTTATATAACCTCCCATCTCGTGATAATTTGCTTCTGTCATTCCTTCATTGACATCTTTTGGACGTAATCTATCTGTGGAATCAGACACATTATTGGCCCTGTTGATATTGTAGCTATTAATTTATGGCTCAGTTTTTCAAAGATCCCCTTTAATAGCTCCAATGTTGTTTTTTTCTTATTTAGAATTGTTAGTCCCCTCTAGCGTCAGTTTCTAAAATCCTAAAGTTGCTTATTTTTGTTATGAGCAAAGACAGCCAGGGTAACTGGTTCCCATGGGAAGCTACCAGTATTTCTATTTTATAGTTCTTTCCAAAATTTTACAGTAAATGTCAATATTCCTAATTTAACTAGACCCTTAATTTGTTTGTAACTTCTTTAAATCAAAATAGTATTTAGTTTTTATACTGTTTATTTGAAATTCTTTAAGTTATTAAGCTTGTAATTAGTTTTCCTTTTTTTTCAGTGTGGAAGCTAAACTCACCCAGTGATTTTTCAAATTTGTGATTCTGAAGATCTCTTATAGTTTTAAGATGGTTATCAGGCAATTTCCAAAAGTGATTAGAAAGTGAAGCTTGCAAACTTAGTGTCTTTTAAAAGGCTCTGCCACAATTTTGAGCAAGGTGGCTAATTCTTTTGTCTCCTGGTGCTCGAACCTGCAGAAGACTGCTGTCATGTCTCCTTGTGAAAAGAAGCCATTTGGGGCATCTTCTGTCCTTTCCTTATCCAGAGAAGTTCTGAAGAAGTGATCTACTCACTGGTTCTTGGTCTTTGCCTCTGTTGTTGGCTCCACTTTCGTGGAGACGTCTTCAGTTGGCCAAGCCTCCCTGGAAGTTCCTGGCTGTTGTGGAGTAGGGAGCTTATCCAAAATGGCTGTGTTGGTAGAGAAACCATAAGCATCAACCACAAGAAGGCTACGAACAAAATGTCATAATAAAGTATGTTAGAATAAAATATTTAGTCTTCCATATTCCATAGGTTTATGATAGCTATAACAAATAAAAAACAACTGTTAAACTGGTCTTCTAACATGGCTGCTAATGTGACAAATACTCTGGTGTTTCAAATATTCATAGGTCTTGCATATTTTCTTTTAGATTAAGCAATGTATTTTATTTTTGAATATGGTAGCAATGCCATGGTACTTATAAAAAAAAACACCTTATGCTTTAAAAATATTTCATTATTAGAATTGCATTCAGCCTAAATGAGGATACTTTATAACTGTGGGAGATTAGGAGTAGTATGTGTTTGACTAAGGCATCTGATTAGATTTCAGTATTTCAGGACTGGACTTGCCAATATGGGAAACAAGAGATTATGATAATAAATTGTTGGCCATTTTCAAAGTAACTTTTTTTTTTAACCTTAGAAGCTTTATACAAGATGAAAAGCAAACAAACAGCAGTAAATGGAGATTTTCCCTTAAATGACAATCTCTATTCATAGCCAGTGCTAGAACTTCCTTACATGACTGCAGTAAAAATAACACAGCAGCTGCGCACACACACACGCACGCACACACACACACACACACACACCAAAAAGGAGGAGGAGGAGAATTGCTTAGCACACATGGTCAAGTTGTCCAGGGCTCAGAATTTTCATTAGTTTTCAGGAAGACATTTTTTATATAAACTCTGAAGAATATGGAGATTCAATTAATTTTATTGATGCAGCTTAACTCTGACTTTTATGGTTGAAGGTGAAAGGAGCTTTTATCCCAAACACACCATGAAGGACCTGTTAGAACAAACTAATATCACATCTCTTCCCTACTATATAAGAAGATAGTAAGTTCTCAAACTATTCTAGGACAGTTGGCAATTCAATCATCGACTCATTTGTTATGAAGTCAGCCTAGTTTTGCTCCTGGGTTTTGTCAAAATTTCAGACTTTTATGTATGTACTTTGAATGCATACAGAGAAAGGTATTATTAATATTTGTAAACACAGATCTCTATGTCCAAGCAGTATTATCGGCATATTCAGAACATTCAAAAAATTAAAAGATGAACAATTCCAGCCATTTTTTGAAAATTGTAGCTACTTAAAAAGAGAAAAGCACTACAAGGAGCAAAGATGATTAATTTTCAAGGGGAATTTAATGACAATTGTTATATTGTTGGGGGAAATAGTCTGACTCTGTAAACTGCTTAGAGAGCACTGTGAAGCAATATATAAGTCTAAATGCTATTGCTATTTCAACCTAATAATCCTCTAATGCAGCGGCCCCCAACCTTTTGAGCACCAGCTTTGGGACTGTCTTTGTGGAAGGCACTTTTTCTGTGAACTGGGAGTGTGTAATTTTGTGCACTGCCTAGATACCGTGCATGCACGGATGGGGCTTCGCTTGTGCAGCCAAATTCCTGGTGGTCAACGGACAAGCGCTGATCCATGGCCTGGGGGGTTGGGGATCCCTGCTCCAATGGGCTGAGATACATTCCTCCCATTATCCAAACAGAAAGCGATTCTGCCACATTTTTTTCTGGTAATAGTTCCTCAGCTTCAAGGAGGTCTGACCATTTGTGGTGGAGATGTCAGCAATGTAGGAAGGATAGTATCTATCGGGATTCAAGTAGGGTGCGCAATTCTCTTTACTACTTCCCTTGTACCCTCCTCAGATACAACAACAGGAAAAGAAGTTAAATCTCTGAAGAGTTCAGCTGAGGCATAACTTTAATCCACATCACTGCTGGATGAAAGGACGTGGGGCAGGATATTTTCTTGGATCCCCAACTTGTGCATTCTGGAGATGTTAGCTATTTGCTCTTGTTCATCAAAGCATGGTGAGGTTCTTTGAGGTTTCTTTGTGTTGCACTGCCTAACAAATACCATGTTAAACCAGCCCATTGTGAACAAGAGTCAGCCTTCAAATTGCTCAAAAAGTAAAATTCATGGGCCGTTGCACACAAGTTTTTTGAGAGATGACTAGGCTATGACTGAGAAGGAGTTCCATTGAATATAACATAGTGCTTTAAAGAAAATTGTTTAATGTCACTCGATAGAAAACTGCTTGCTGAAAAAAAGAACCATCTCCATTCTTGCCATCTTCTCAAGCCTGTTTCCGCACCATGCCAGCATCAAAGCTTGTCTGCTCCCATCTTTTATTTCTTCTAACAAACTTGCTTCAAAATGCTGGCAGAGGTTTCAGCCATCCCTTGCAGCGCCTTGCTTGGTTATTTTTAGTCCTTCTGAAGCCTGGGAAATCAGAAATATAGCTACTTTGAACAGACAAAAGAGCCAACTATAGCGCAGGCTCTGAATTTGATTAGATAAAAAAACAAAAGAGGTTCTGTTAGGGCAGAGGCAGGAAGAACTGAGGTGGGTGGCAATATCTGTAATAACTCAAGGGAAATGTAGCCTCAAAGCATTCAAAAGTGGGTGTAAAAATAACATAAGCAATAGGCAACTTTCCCACATCTTGAGGTCTCTCTTCAGCCTAAAAAAAATCCTTTGCTCTCACTCATTCGCTCACTTTTGTTTGGGTACCTTTAAAGTATAATAAACAGCAGATGAATGAATTTCTTCTGAGGACCTTCAGGAAGAGATTCTCCCCAGCCTCCTGAAATCCATGTTTTAGGAAATAAGAAACCCTTTATAAGAACACTTTCAGAACTGAAGTTCCAGAATCAGGGTTATGTACAAGTTGTCACCTGATGTAAACTGAACCAACTATTCAAAGTATAATATTTGCTTAAATACATAGGACAAACATCTGGTTTTCAGGACCATCATAACTGAAGATGTTTTGGCCAATGAAACAAATTTAAGAGAACATCGTATCGTTTTCAGAACAACAGAGCATCACGACCATAGTGGGGTTCTTAGAGTTATCTTGTAGTGCAGGATTGACAATCTTACTCTAATGCCAACTGATTAATCTGAAGAGGATTTTAGAGTCCTACATAAATAGTTCCTTAATATTGGAGAAGTTGTTTAGTGGTGGGGAAGGTACTGGTTCTACTGAATTACCACTTCCAGAAGCCTCAGTCGGCATGTGGGATGGTGAAGAATGCAGGAGTTGGCAGGAAAGACTATTTTCATTATCATTTCTGTCCATATTTTTGAATGTCCATTATGCTGGTACAGTACCATTCAAGGATTTTACACTAAAGTGATTCATTTCCTTCTTTGATTGCAGCAGATAAGTTTAACTTGCAATGTTGAATTGGATAAAGGATTGAGCACTGTATTCTAATTTATTTCTGGAATGGGTGGAGATTCCATATGTCTCAAAGTAGAGTATTATGGAGCTTACATATTTGTAAGTACTATAAATCACTGAAAATGGGAGGTACTTTTCAATAGTCCCAGGAAAAAGCATAAAACATGGTGAATTATTTGGGCTATTTAATTTCCTTCCATTCTCCCTTTCATTTTTTCATGCTTTTCAAAGATCTGTCCCAATACATATGATCAACATTAAATTAGATTGCTTAGAACATATGTCAGGCTTCATTGATTATACTGTATGTTGCTTTATTGAATTCCTTGAGATATATCCCCAAATGGCTCTGCAATTTACCCCAAAGCATAGGAAAACATCCACATGCTTTTAAAAGTTGGGTTCTCTGGTCTTTGATATTTGATCTGACTCAGATATAGATTTCCTAGGACAAGCCTTTGAAAATTTATTCATTCCTCACCATTAAAGACCCTTCAGCTTTGAAGATTTCTGGAGCACCGCTTTTGCTGAGTTGGTGGCTAATGATAAATATTCTGCGCTTTTGTATGAAAATGTGCACGGTAATTATTGTGGCCCTGATTGATTGTCTGACTCATCTTTGGTGGTTTGGATGGCATGTGTGGAATTGTGTTTTGGACAGAGTACTCCAGAATAGTAACTCTCCATCAAAAACAGGCAGCCGCCCACCTGTACTGCAAATGGTTGCAAATGGTTGCATAAGGGAAAACATATGTTAACCTGCAAACCAAGCGCGAGAGGAAAAGCAAGAGCCATTATGTTGGCCTGTGTGAGGATTGTTTCTCTCCCCAGCTTCCTGGGATGATTTATTCAGTCCTAAATCATGTTTAATTTTATTTGATGCCCACCAAATCACTGCAACCAGATCCTGTGGAAATAACATTAGAGGATGTTTGATCTGAATAGATGAATTATAATAGCAGGCATAATTTACAGTGAAAAGTTAATGTTGCTTCTTGTCCTAATGTATGATGTGGTTCAAAGTTTTAGACCTGAGTTTTCTTAGCACAGTTTGGTCTCTCTGCACAATACTCCTCAAATAAGAAGAGTAGAAAAATTCCACTTTTTAAATTACCACCTTTCCTCACAGTGATATACAAGGTATCCCAGTTTCACCCTGTCACACCTGATTTTTCTTTGAAGAAGTTTCGCTTCTCATCCAAGGAGCTTCAGAGCGGAAGAAGCATCTTGGATGAGAAGCGAAACATCTTCAAAGAAAAAAACAGAAAGTTCATTTGCCTCTTGAAAAAAAGCACCTTTGGGAAACCATGACTGAGAACCTCCATAGACATACACACCTGATTGAAGGTCTGAATTTGGTAGCTTCAATTTAACTCTGACTTTCTACTACTTCGCATTGGCTTTCATATATACGTTGCAATATACTGTAAGTGTGTGTGTGTGTGTATTGCAAATATAATAACTTAAGAACAAAGGCAAACAAAGCCAGAAATGAGAAGATAGCAACCAACAGCAAATGCCACCTCTGCAAAGAAATTGAAGAAGGAGTAGACCACCTAATTAGCTGCTACAAAAAGATCACTCAGACTGACTATAAGCAACGGCATGAAAAATTAGCAACAGTGGTGCATTGGAATATCTCCAAGAAATACCCTTTGCCTGCAAGCAAGAACCTGTGAGACCACAAAATAGACAGAGTAATAGAAAATGAAGAAGCTAAAGGACTTTAGAATTCAAACAGATAAGCACCTGGCGTATAACGTTAACATACTTAAGAAAGACAAAAAAGTCTGGACAGCGGACATTGCAATATCTCAAGAAAGCAGAATAGAAGAGAAAGAACTGGAAAAAATCATAAAAGAAAGCAAAGATAATTCCAGTAGTAGTAGGCACCTTGGGTGCAATCCCAAAACATATGGGAGCCCATTTGAACAGCATCGACATTGACAGAATCACTATTAGTCAATTGTAAAAGGCAGCTCTTCTTGCCACAGCTTACATTTATTTATTTTTATTTTATTTATTTATTTGATTTGCCAATTGTTTACAAGATAATAAGTATAAGTGTATACATAGTTGTGAATACATGAAATGGGTACATATAAGAAAAATAAAAGAATAAGAGAAACAATAGGACAGGGACGGTAGGCATGATGGTGCGCTTATGCACGCCCCTTACAGACCTCTTAGGAAAGGGGTGAGGTCAATAGTAGACAGTCTAAGGTTAAAGTTTTTGGGGTTTGGGGAAGAGACTACAGAGTCGGGTAGAGTATTCCAGACATTGACCACTCTATTGCTGAAGTCGTATTTCCTGCAATCAAGTTTGGTGCGGTTTACTTTGAGTTTGTATCTATTGTGTGCTCTTGTGTTGTTATGGTTGAAGCTGAAGTATTCATTGACAGGTAGGACATTGCAATGTATGATTTTATATACATCCTGTGATGATGCTTTTAACATCATCAAAGAACAACAGCTGCCTATCCCAGGTCCATGAGAAGAACTCGATAGTGGATAAAATGCCAAATCCAGTCTAAGCATTTGGCTGACAGTGTAACCAATGACAATTATAATAAAACAACCTTTAATCTTCCCATCCTAAACTACTAACAGAAAAAAGAAAACTAACAACATAAAGTAAGAAGAAGATTATCTTTTCAGACTTCCAAAATTTTAGTGACTGCATCTTTCTGGAAAGGAAATGTAGCCTCATATTTCTGGAAAAACTCTACTCTCAGTAGGCAAACTCTTAGAACTCTTTAAAAAAAAAATCTATGTTCCCCAGAGTGAATGAATTATAATTCAGTTTAAAGCATAATCCAACTATCCTGATAAGACACACAACGAAGTGGAGTCATATTTTCCTTCCTATAATTATCCTGTGAAAGAACATTGGCTACCATGGAGCTTAGTAGTGCTTCATTATGGTATTAGCGTGATCAGTCAATTAACCTTGGGTTTTACAAGCAGCTTTGTACCTCTTCTTGTACTGGCTGGGGCCCATGGATCAGTGGTTAGAATTTTATTAAACGTCATTGCTGAAATACCTGCTGACCCGAGGACAACTGTGTTGCATAAATGCCAATGTATGTTGCAGTATCACTGTGGTACTGGGATATGCTGAATATCCCTGATCTAATTCCAAATATCTTCAGATAAAGGACCCCATGTTGCAGAGCTACAAAGGATCTCAGCTGGATCTCATCCTGTTTTAGTATAAGACAATTTCACATATGTTCACATATTTACATTACCATTTTATTTGTTTATAAGGTTATATAGACAATGTTTGACCAGGGACAACATTACAAAGTCTATATACATATTATATATATAGATATATCTCCTAGTATACTATATGTATACTAGGATCACCAGAATAACAGAGTTGGAAGGGACCTTGGGGGTCTTCTAGTCTAACTCACTGTTCAAACAGGAGACCCTATACCATTCCAGACAATATAATCAACACTTTGGCAGTCTCTTCTTAAAAACTACCAGTTTTGGAGCAGCCACAACTTTTGAAGGAAAATCATTCCACTGATTAATTGTTCCAACTATCAGGAAATTTCTCTTAACAGTTTGACCAAACACCTAATCCTAAATCTTAAGAACTTAAGGTGTTTGGCCAAATGCCTAGTCCTTTTTTTCCTCTTCCAAATTACAGCCAGGAATATACATTCAGTGGTGGGATTCAATTTTTTTTACTACCAGTTCTGTGGGCATGGCTTGGTGGGCATGGCATGGCTTAGTGGGTGTGGCTTGGTGGGCGTGGCAGGGAAAGGAGACTGTAAAATCTCCATTCCCTCCCCACTCCTGGGGGAAGGTTACTGTAAAATCCCCATTCCCTCCCCACCCCACTAACCTGCTTTCCAGCTCCGTTTTCCTGTGCAGGGCAACAAAAGAAGACCCAGCCGATCAGCTGGGACTCAGGAGGCAGAGAATAGATGGGGGCGGGGCCAGTCAGAGGTGGTTTTTGCTGGTTCTCCAAACTATTCAAAATTTCAGCTACTAGTTCTCCAGAACTGGTCAGAACCTGCTGAATACCACCTCTGTATACATTACCTGCAACTTCATAAACCACACATAATGCAAAGCACATCTTGTATGATCAGAAGGGATTCAAACTGAATCACTTGCTGGATATGAAAAAAAAATGGATAAGAATTTAGTTTTTTGGGGGATAAATGGGAGAGTAACTTAATGGAGCAAATTAAACTGTTAAATGAAAAATCAGAAAGAACATTGATGCATAAAGTGCAGGGACTTTGTGGCTGATATAATAATGCTTAAGTGCATAGGAAGGAAGCAAGAGAAGCTTGATTGCTTGCTACAGGGCAGGAAGGCAACTTGGTTTTAATGGACATATCTGAGACCTAGTAGTATGATTGTTATGAGTTAAATTTAACCACTGAAGGAAGGATACAATTTGTTCTGAAGGAAGAGAGTGGAAGAGAGTGGAAGAGAGTGATGGGGAGAGGGGATGGTGGGAAATTAATATAGGAGAACTGCACCAGAAGGCCATTGGTGCACATGAGAAGAAAGGGATCTGTTTTCTGGCAATTATAGAACAGACAAACTATTTGGCTACCTACAAGGGGAGGATATGTTGGACTTTTACGCAGCACTTCTACTTCTTCCCCTGGCCCACCTTTTGTATGGCTTGCTTTGAACATCTATGAAGATTCTCAGTTATCCAGGTCATGGTTGTCTGAAACCATGTGTGTCTTTGAGTCTGTTGATTTCTAAAGACTGCCTGGATAGTCCCTGCAGGTTTTTTTTAAGATTTCATGAGTGGTCTGCCATTGCCTCCTTCCTAGGGCTGAGACAGACTAACTGGCCCAGCTGGCTTCATCCCTAAGGTAGGATTAGAATTCACTATCTCTTGGTATATACCAGACACTTTAACCAAAACATCAAACCAGCTGTCTAATAATACAAATATATTGCTCTAAAATACACAACTCTATAATATTAACATTGTAAGGCGTGCAATCACTTTTGAATGGTTCATGCCCATTTAGTTGACTTTAAACTAATTATTTCCCAGTTTTAGTATTATTCATATTGATCCATGTATGTTATAATCCCGGAGGCTATTGTTCTTGTTTCATACTGTCCTTGGGCAGAAAAGCTGAGTTGCTATGGATTATCCTAACGCAATTTTTCTTCTAATATTGTGACTTGAAAAAAATACTGTTAGAAAACTATCTCTTCCTTTGAATGCTCATGTATATTTGAACGTTTTATCAGAGAATAATGTAATCAGTGTTGTTCTGTTTTCTCAACCCTTCCCATCAGTTTGAATATTTCCAGTTTCACTGCCAAGCTCATCTACCTCTATGCTGAATGGAAATACGTCCCTACAGGAATATGTCACCTTGTTGAGCCAAGAAGCCAGCAATATGAAGGCACATATGGTACTGTTTGTATTCCGAAGTACGAAAGAACAAAACAAGTTCACAAATACAGATGGTTAAAATCAGTAAGGGTGTTTAACAAAAACAAACAAAAATAGTTGTATGTAAACCAAACCCATTTGCCGCTTGCTCCTTTTGACCAGCAGAAAAGTCCTGTTTTCTGAAGCCACAGCAGCTGCCCTTCTTATGACAAATGTCCTGTGTGGGTGTTCTTCTAGGGACTTCAAGTCTCCACAGATGCTGATCATGGTTCATTTTTACATTCATAGTTGCCTAATGATTTGAGTTTCTTGAAGCAACTTGGATCTGTGATTACTGATTTGTACGGGCCAAGAGAACTAGATTGGAAGGGTTAAAAAAAAATCCAATTTCTTAAAAATATGAAGGCAGGAAAAATAATCCAATTTCATCAGGCACTATAGTTTACAATTCATTTTTCAGTGAATCACGTGTAATTTTTATTACACTTTGTAATCCACCGTGCAGTCTAAAGAGTTCTAAGCAGTTTTCACAGAGTCTGTAGGATATCTCCATTATGTTAGGATACCTTTATTGTGTTTATTTATGAGTAGCACAGATGATGTTACTTAGTTTGAGTAATGAAACTTCTGCAAGAAGACAACCAAAGTCCGAGAACACCAAGGATGTATCACTCTATTTTAACAGGATGACAATGGTGGTATAAGTCAGACTTTTCGATTCTACTAAAGAAATATGGAGTGGGAGGGTTCATAATGGATTTTGTAACTTTGCCATGCAGTTTTGGAGAATACACGTTATTTAAAAATAAAAAACAGCAGTGGAGGTCTATAGTGGTTATTAGAAAAAAGAAACAAAACAAACAAAAAACAGTGGAGGGCTATAGTGGATCAAACTAAAGATCTATTTAGGTCATAATTGTGTTTTCTGCACTGAGTAACAAAATAGCTAGAAGGAACTCACAAGGAAGGTGTAAATGGAAAAGGCCTCTCTTTAGATACTGACAGACAGTCAAACAGATGTTCTTGAACTTTATAATAATTTGCCACAAACAAAAATTAATTCCAGCTGTTGGCTATTCAAGTAATTTCTTCTATTAAATCGGCCCATCTGCGCATTGATGATTATTAACAGCTATTTTTATATCAAAAGGTAAAGAAAAAAAAAGAAATGTTACAGATTTCCGAAAGGAAATACTTCTCCTTTTTAAAACATGACCATTGTGTGGTACTCCATGGCCAAGATCTGGTTAAAGTTCTATCTTGTAACTTACATGTGATGCTGTATCATATCAACATAGCATTCATCCATATTGTAAAATGCTGACATGCTAATGCTTTATGTTAAAGGAACAATGGCCCAATTTAAGACTGACCCTTGGGAAATTCCACTGAGATAAGATTGAAGAAACACATATATGCTGCCCCCACCCTTCATGTAGGGCCATGGTAGAGGTCTATGATGATATATTTACTTTCATAGCCCACTGCAGGAAGAAAATTTAGAATAAATTGTCAATCCTGCGTTGTCCATCTTAAACAAAGATTGAGTTTCTAAAATGCATATAAACTTAATGTTCTGTTTGGTCTTAAGCCTGGGAAATCTGTAAATCAATATCTAGTAGTAATGTCATACTGTTCCAGAAGGCTTAAAAGAAAAATGTAGAAATAAATATCAGGGGATTTTTTTAATGAGACATTAATCATATCATTTTGGGGTTAATCTCTTGAGCTGCACTGGAGTGGATGAGGTAATATTGGCACATGTTGAGGATAAGATAGAATAGAAATGGATGAGTGGGAGAATGGGATGGTAACATACCATGAAGATTATGAGCCTGTTGGCTGAAGTCAGTATGAGCTGTGACTGACTAGTAATGTGTGAAAATGCCAGATTAGAACGGCTTTAATAGAGAATATGATGCCCTTGGCGACTCCAGTTTTGCATAGACTGTGCTGTAAAGAGGATTGCTTGCAGAAATAGTCAGATAAGTAATTGAGGATTTGATATAGCACTGAAAAACACTTATGGAGCCAGCATTTATAGGGGATAAACTTTCAGCTTTGTCTCTATTGATTTACTTAGGAGTGTCAGCAAATGTCCTTGGAAGTGAGATGAAGATAAAATGCTGTTTATCTAGTTTGTATGCATCTGGTACTGTGTTCTACCATTATAGTGTCATCTGTTATTGAAATTATGGAAGCTGTGTATTTGCTTCAGTGCACAGTTTAGGTCTATTGAACTCACATATCCTAAAGTGTCAATTTAATTGATGAGCATTTAGCAAATTGCAGTTCAACTGGATATGTGTCTATAATTTGCTTTGGGCTGAGGTCAATATTCAGTGGGTGTGCAAAAATAACTGGCAAAAAGGAAGCTTGACTTTGAGATATGTAGAAGCAAATTCAGTTTTCTTTTTAACGTCTTGGCCTTCAAATTGCTAATTCATTGGATTGAAAGCTACTGCTACTACTGTGGTTACTCATTGGTGTGTACCCAGTAGGAAGTAACTAACAGATGTCAAATTTGCTTCATGGACAAAATCTTAAATTCCACGACAGTGGTTATTGGAAAGAGGGATGTGAATGTTACTCCTCAGGTAACATTTCAGAATGTATTCCGACATTTTCTTAGAGTTATAAAGAAATGATTGGAGAAAATTTGGCAGGACTTTTTGGGTTAGTGGCATCATTGCTTTGGAGAAAAAGGATTTCAAACAATACTTTGAGATACAGCTGTCTAATTTGATTGCAAGAGTAAAAGTCAGACCTGTAACTACCTGGCATGAGCAAACAGATACTAGTCCAATGCATCCAAATGCTTACCAACAGTGTAAATAACACTCAGGGTCAATTGCTCTTCCATATTATAAAGATGATACTTGAAACAACATTCCTACTGGACTATGTCATATTGGAGGCAGGAGTGGGATGCTGTCGGTTCAGCCCGGTTCTATAGAACCGGTAGCTGCGAAGAGCCAGTTCGGTGTTTGGCCCACCTGCCTACCCGGGCTCTAGGCTGTCCTTTATTCCCTGCTTTTCCCTCCTCAGCTGCTTTGCGCGGTACAGCTGAGGTTGAAAAAGCAGGAAACAAGAGGATTTTCAAATGCTGCGCACCCGCGTGCAGCGCTTGTCAGCTGTCCAGGTGGCACAGCTGATGATTTCTTGCAAAGGCTGCACTCACATGTGTTATGATTGTCCACAGTTCAGAGAACCGGCAAATCGCTCCACTGGCTGGCTCCTCCCCTTCCTGCCCACTCACTCCTTACCTGGCATGCTAGCCATCCAACTTGCCTGGTTTGGTAAGTTGCTATTTTTTCTTTCCCGCCCCCCCCCCAACCATCAGCTGTTTTGCTCTGCTGGGAGATTTAGATTAGCTAGAAAGCAGGAAATCCTTGGATTTCTTGCTTTATAGCTAATCTAAAAGCAGAGCCGAACCTTCCTTAGGACTGAAACTTCTACTTTTTAGTGCAGACTCAGGTAGCCGATTGCAGATAGATCTCTAAGTGAATCTGTCATTGAGCAACTCAATCTGCCTGCCTGCTTTGCCTGCTTTTGGGTAAAAGTTGCTTTTTTATTATAAAAAATTCAATATTTATATACATGGTGTGTTGTGAGTTAATTTTGTGAGTTTGCTTGCAAGCAAATTTTATGTGACAGACTCAGGTGGCCAATTGCAGATAGATAACTCTCTAAATTAATCTGTGATTCTGTGAGCAATTTAATCTGCCTGCCTGTTTTGCCCGCTTTTGGGTAAAAATTGCTCTTTTTTTTATAAAAAAAATCAATATTGACATCAATATTTATAATAGTTACATACAAACCATGCCCACCCAGTCACATGACCACCAAGCCACACCCACAAATTAGGCCACACCCACAGGACCGGTTGTTAAGAAATTTGAATCCCACCCATGATTGGAAGCTGTATTTTATATTTTGTATAGAACTGAGTGAGACTTAGCTCATTATCTGCTGAGATTTTTCTCTTCTCTTGGGACAGAGGACTTTTCAATAGATGGATGGATTCCAGAGAGCTCTTTGAAGTTCTTGTGGAATTATTCCACAGCATTTGCCAGCTGTCCTGCTGAGGCTTAAGTCTCTGGCTGGAACAAAAAGATGACTCAGACGACCAAATTGCAAAATTGTATCAGGCCCTTGGTGTTCCATCCCAGCTGTGGAATTTCCTTCAAGAGCCCTTAGACCTGCCCTATCACTGCTTGCCTTTAGCCATTGGAATACATTTCCTCAATGTAGTCCTTAATTGAAACCAAGGGAGAATCTACATTGGAGAGCCCTTATGTGTTTAAAAGGTGCTACAGTACATGTGCGTATGCATACAGGTAGTCCTTCACTTACAGCCATTCATTTAGCGACTGAAGTTACAACAGCACTGAAAAAAGTGACCAATGACCAGTCCTCCTATGACTAATGCAGTGTCACATGATCAAAATTTGAGTGCTTAGCAACCTGCATATATTTGTGATAGTTGCAATGTCCTACGGTCATGTGATTGCTATTTGTCCAACAAACAAAGCCAATGGGGAAAGTAGCTGTGCTTAACATCCACGTGAATCAGTTCACAACTGCAGTGATTTGCATAACAATCATGGCAAAAAAAAAAAGGTTATAAAATTTGGCATAACTCATTTAACTGTCTTGTTTAGCAATGAAAATTTTGGTCTTAATTGTGATTTTATGTCAAGGGAAATTTGTATTCCTTTTCTCATATCCATTTACTGTTTTGTGGTTGTACAATGGTGCAGATCCTATTCCGGTCTCTACTCTATGAACAGTGCCGACTATTCTGAATGTGGGAATAATAGGCAGAGTTTGAAAGATCAGGTATGCCTTTGTATTTACAGTTGGATCACATGCCAGAAGATGTAAATATAAAGGTAACGGTTCCCCTCACACATAAGTTTTAGTCATTTCCGGCTCTAGGAGGCGGTACTCATCTCCATTATAAAGCCGAAGAGCCAGCGCTGTCCAAAGATGTCTCCATGGGCATGTGGCCGGCATGACTAAACGCCAAAGGTGCACGGAACGCTGTTACCTTCCCACCAAAGTGGTCCCTTGCATTTTTACATGCTTTCGAACTGCTAGGTTGGCAGAAGCTGAGACAAGTAATGGGAGCTCACTCCATTATGCGGTGCTAGGGATTCAAACCACCAAACTGCTGACCTTTCTGATCAACAAGCTCAGCATCTTAGCCATTGAGCCACAGCGTCCCCTATGTAAATATAGTGCTACCGTAATATCTATGCGCTTCAATCCTTCTGGCACAATTTCATGTCCCTATCTCTGAGGTCTTAATGTATAGCAGCATTAGTAATCATGAAATATTATGTTGATCTTAGTTAGGCTCTTATGCTTAGTTACAACTCCAATAGTATCACAAAATTTACCCAAATTTTTGCTCAGCTTAATATCTAGGAGAGCTAAAAAATGCAGTTCTCTTTGTGAATGAAGAGACTGTAAAGGATGAAAAAGACTGCTTAATTATGGTCACAAGGAATCAGACCTGCCAACAAAAAGTGTCTACAATAAGCATCTGAAGTTATGAATGTAATGATAAGCAGTTTCAAAGTTCTTCATTATGCTTGTCGAAGAGAAGAAGTACAGTACATGCAGATGATCTAATTCAATTACACATATAGGGATTTTCTTAGAAGACAAATGCCGGCACAGATAAAGGGCAACACTTGTAGCTCAAACAATGGATTAAAAATCTGATTAGAGTAATAGAATCAGATCATTGCATGGACTGGGATTATCAACCAATTTTAAGATCAAATTAAAAAGGATAATGCAGATCAGTATAATCAAAATGGTATACCTGAAGATTTTTTTTCTTTTTTCTTTAAAAACAAGCTTATTCCAAGTATATGTTTAAGGATGCATTTTCATCTGCATCCCCCTGACTGATGGGAAGTTTCAGGAGTGCCAGAATTTATTAAAAATGTAATTTATTTGAAGGGAGATTGCTGGAGATTGGTGGCATATATTCTTAAATATATGAGTTTTTTTGTATATACATACGGGCTCCCTATTCAGTTTCATGTTCTACAGATACCCTAAGTACAGGTAGTCCTTGAGTTGCAACAGTTTGTTTAGTAGTGACCATTCAAAGTTACAATGGCACTAAAAAAAGTGGTTTAGGATTGTTTTTCACAACCTTTCCAGCATCCCCATGATCATGTTGTCAACTCATAAAATATTTCTCTGGTCTTTTTAGAGTTGCCAACAGAAAAGGAGGGGAAGCAGTGCAGCAGCTTGCAAAACTGAAATTGCATTCCATAAATGTTTTCAAAGATAGTAACTAGGTGACCAAATTTTCTGCCGCGCAAAATTCTAACTGGAGAGCATGATTGATGACTCTTGGCTATGGATGTGTCCCATTGGAGACTATGAATTACGATACACCCAGGGGGTGGGGGGAAAACCAGGGTCAAGGGTGACAATGAATGATGTGTCTCAGAGTCGGCTACACCCAGGCAGTGCTAGCATGTTAACTCTCAATAAATCCTTTTTAAGTTTTGGAAGTTTGGCTCGAGACTCATGATTTAAATGGGGGTAACTGCCAGAATCCTGACACATATGCTCAAGATTCAGATGTTTGGCAACTGGTTCAAACTTATGACCATTGCAGTGTCCCAGAGTCATGTCACCCCCTTTTGCGACCTTCTGTCAAGCAAAGTCAATGGGGAAGCCAGCTTCACTTAAACAACCTGGGTTATCAACTGCCGTGATTCACTTGGGCAAGAGAGGTCACAAAATGGGGCAACAGTTACTTAACAAATATATCACTTAACAACAGAAATTGGGGGCTCAATTGTGGTCATAAGTTGAGTCAACGAGGTTAGCTCCTGCCTCTTATGAATTTAGTGGGGGAAAGGCACATTTTCTCTGATCACCAGAGCCTACCTGACAACCCCTCTCCAGTTTTTGGAAATCTATTAACAGCCTTTTAATTCTTTTGTGCCCAAGTTCTTGATTCTTCCTTATCAGGCACGATTTCAGGATAGATGAGTTAATGCCCTACTCCGAGAAATCTGATTCAAGAATGACAGAATTGTCATTCCAACCAGTGGTGGGATTCAAATTTTTTTCCCTACCGGTTCTGTGGGCGTGGTGGGCATGGCTTGGCTTGGTGGGCGTGGCTTGATGGGCATGGCTGAGGAAGGATACTGTAAAATCTCCATTCCCATCCCACTCCAGGGGAAGGATACTGCAAAATCCCATTCCCTCCCCACCCCACTAACCTGCTTTCCAGCTCCATTCTCCTATGCAGGGCAACAAGAGAAGACCCAGCCAATCAGGGGGTGGGGCCAGTCAGAAGTGGTATTTGCTGGTTCTCTGAAGTACTCAAAATTTCCACTACCGGTTCTCCAGAATTGGTCAGAACTTGCTGAATACCACCTCTGCTTCCAACACTTTTTAAGTTTGCAGTACTAATCAGGATTACCAAGGAATAAACCTCACCGCAATCAATTTAACACATGGGTAAACAAAGCCGAATCAATGTGATTTAAAAATGTCTCCCATATGGCAATAAATCATTCCCAGGGCCTATACTGCAGGATCATAAAGAAATGCAAGTGTTACATGGAAGATCTATTATCACCTAATAAATTCAAACTGCTGAATTCAAACTGTTGAATGAAAAATTCAAAACAATAACAAGGTTGGTTGATATGATTAATAGATGATGGTTTATCTAATCCCTGAGCAATAAGAACACACTGATATTTTTGGACAAGGTCTGATTCTTAGCAGGAGAACCATTGGACACGAGCAAGTAATATTTTATTTTCCTCTCTACAAGGGACTAATTTTTTTAAAAAAAATCTAGAACACAATATACTCAGAAGTAAAGCCAATCAGATTATGGCATTTTTTTTCTAATATGGGTGCATGAAATTGCAGTCTGAATGCCAATCCACATTTAGTAGTAACAGAGGAATTGCTTCTTTGCAGTCGGTATGAGATGGCATAATCTTATATAACAAGCCTTTTCTGCGCTACATGATGCCATATTTTAGTGTACTGCTGGCGACTTGTGTTAAACAAATGTTTAGGCTGATGGAGTCCTTTCCCAAAATGTGCTGGCTGCAGTTAAGCTCAACCAATTCATGCTCACTCATTCCACAGATCAAAAGGATGCGAGATCTGGTTTAGAAAAAAGCTCTTTTTAGTTCTCCAGAGAGCTCCTCTCCTCTGTGTAGCAAAGTGGGACCTCCTACTACTTCACTGTACTAACCTACCACCTCTGACCTGTTTTTTGCATCATGGCAGGAGATTAGGGAACACTAGGCTGCATTTACGTACAGCTCTGCCACAGGAACACTAAACCTATGTTTCCAAATAGTTTGGAAAAAAAGATGGAGAGACCATGTGATATGAAACAGGAGCTCTTCCCACCCACAGTGGGAGTGGGAAGTGTCAGGTCTTTTGCTGGCTATAGCAAGGTGCGAAGCTTTCCTCCACTGATTCTCCAATCATATGGGTTAGCTCCATGTCATTGGAGACTTGGCTGTGTGTGTGTGTGTGGGGGGAGGAAATAATAGCCCTTGCTGCTTATTTCTCTTTTTAACAGGAATCCAGTCCCATGGATCAGCTGCTAACTGGAGCATTGGTGAGGAAAGAGTCTGCTTCTACCTCAGGGGTCAGGTCTCCAACCTTGGCAACTTTAAGACTTGTGGACTTCAACTCCCAGAATTCCTTGCTGGCTGAGGAATTCTGGGAGTTGAAGTCCACAAGTCTTAAAGTTGCCAAGGCTGGAGACCCCTGTTCTACGCCATTTGTCTTGCCGCTCTTCTGAGCCCTTGCAGAAAGGTGGGAGCAGTTTTTCGTGACCCATATCTGATCCATGTTTTATAAGTTTGGAAATCCAGTACGTCCCGGGGAAGAGCCAAGCTGTAAAGAAGTAAGCTCCCTTCTTGCTGCTAAAAGCAGAACGATCTTTCTCTTCAGCAGAAGTGTTGAACAGGGCTGATAAATCATTTGTTCAGTCAAGATTCGCATCAGACGAAGGAAACAAACATGACTTCTAAACCGAAAACAAACTACAGACGAATGTAGGATGTTTCCCGCAATGGGATGAGGATGAGACAAAAGATGACATCATGAAAATAATGAATGAGACATCTTTATGCCACAGATGGTGGGCCAGGAGGATGAGCCCAGTCTCACATTGTAAGTCACTTAGAGTGTAAAATATAAATTGGGATTTATTTATTTTTAATTTTGCTGTTAGTATTTTTATATATATGAGAGGATGGGGAAGAGGAAGAAGATGGGGAAGAATAAACCAAATTACATGTAATCATTCAGCTAGGAAAATGGCATCATTTGTGTAGGGATCTATTTGGCTGGAGATCGGGAGAAGTCACATGTCCATAGCTGTCTTACATTCATTTCCAGTCTTTGAAAAGAAGTTTTTATTCCTCTAAATTGCAAAAAAATCCAAAAACCATTATAATTCCAGGGAAGACTTTAACAATCTTCTCCCCTGCTTTTAACCAACAATTAGTTTTAGAAAATAGTCCAGGCTATTGCCTGGAATCACATATGATTTCTATTCAAGGAAGACAAAAATCTTATTCAAACCAGATCTTTAAAGCTCAACACAAAACTTAAAAGAATGACTCTGAAGTAGTCTCTATCCTTCATTTTCTAAAAATGAAACAAACATGCTCCTATTTATTTGAAAAAAAAAGTTCCCCTTTTTTGTCTGCCATCTGGAAATGGAAAGTTGGGCCTGGCCGTTCTAAAAATCATAATTCATTTCATCTTTACGAATCTACTGTCTCTCCACTGGTAATCCACTGCCATTTTGTAGTTCTACTTTTGTGCGTGCTGATTTTCATTATAACTTATTAACAAAACTATGTACCCAGGAAGGCATGCTAAAATGCAACATACACTGATTTTAGATGCTCATATTCATTCTCCAAAATCGATACGAGAGAAAGAGATCATTATGTAAAAAATAAATAAATACACGGGCTGTATTTATGGAGTATCAAAAATCTGTTTTGATTTCTTCTGCACAGCAAGCCTAAAAACATAGTTCCTTCCTTTACTACATATTTTACAATCAAAAGAAGAGGAAATGTATAATGTATAGACAAATATATAAATATATTATAGATAAAATATATAATGTATATAATGTTTTTAGTGACACTAAAAAAAAAAGGGACACTAGATTTTTCTTATGAAAGAGAAAGAGATGTATTATTTGGCTGGCTGAGGCATTTCAAGTGTTTTCTCTACAAATGCAACCATTGGGGCTTCCATCTCCAGACTATACACGTGCAGACTGGTGCTATAGATGGCAGCAAAGGGGTTTTTCAGCATCCGTTTTCTGCCTTGTTCTGGTTATCTAGTTTCGCAGCCCACCTATTACAGCCTGTAGATTAGGAGGTACAAGTACTTTAGGCAACCTATTGTAACAAAAGTCCTAAACGTCATTCCAAAGACTGGCAAGATTCAGGTAGGGAGTAAACTAGAGCAGGGGTCACCAACCTTTTGGACTTCAGGGACCACCAAACTCATAATTTTAAACCCCGCGGACCACTAATATGAATTTGGACTGATGGTGACTTGCTGACATTGGTGGGACAGTCAGTCCCATATTCCAGAGCTGCAGTAGTCACAGGACTGGCCCTTTGGTCATCCCGGAGCAGCTGCTCCTCCACCTGGGTGCCCGGCCTGCCATGGACAAGAGGAGCTGCTCCAGGATGACCAAAGGGTCAATCTTGTGACTACTGCAGCTCTGGAATATGGGACCGACTTTCCCACCAATTTCAGCAAGCCACCCCGGGGCGGATTTCCCTCTCCAATTGTTGGTCTTACCTTCCAGTTCCAGCTCGCATGGCTCTACTCAAGGTAAGGTTTGCGCTTGGCCGAAGAGTAGGGGCCAGCGGGTGGGCGAGCAATGTGGGTGGTGCAGCCTTGTGTTCCCATGCAGCCTGGATTAATTGCTTTGGGGGGAGTGCTTTGGGGGGGGGACATTTTTCTGAGGACCACCAAAACTTTCTCACCATTGGTCCCTGGCCCACTGGTTGGCGACCACTGAACTAGAGCACCCACAAAAGAGTCACTCTCAAGTGAACAAGCTCCTAATGTCGTAAATCAGATCACAGCATGTCATCAGTGCTGCAGGAGCTGAACAGAAGCAACAACTGGGATTCCAATCATCAGTCTGACACCAGAAAAGGTACAAACAGTAGACAAGTCCAGAAGTTAAGGAATCAGTAAAACAGACATATGGTATTCTTGATAATAAAGAAAGACAAACCCTTCAGAACAAATTTATTTATTTATTTATTTATTTATTTATTTATTTATTTATTTATTTATTTATTTATTTATTTATTTATTTATTACTTACTTACTTACTTACTTACTTACTTACTTACTTACTTACATTAGATTTATATGACCATCCATTTCACTGTAGTTACTCTGGGCATCTAACAATGGATAGAGACCCGTAGAAATAAGAATAAAAAACAACTAGAGGGGAGAGGCAGGAAGAATAAGAATTAATTGTTGAAAAGGTTGGAAGTCACTCATATATTCCTTAATCTATCTATATTTCTTCCTTCCTTCCTTCCCTCCCTTCCTTCCTTCCTTCCCTTCCTTCTTTCTTTTTTCTTCTTTTCCTTTCTCTTATTTGTCTTTAATTCTTTTGTTCTATAAAAATTCTTAATAAATATCCATTTAAAAAAAAAAAGAAAATTGCAACTTAGAGTGACAAAAAATGGTGAAGATGTTAATTAACAATTGAAATGGCATGAAAAACAAATAGATATATTGTGTGCCTAGGAAACTACGAGGAAGGGAGAGATCAGAATAAAAGTGGTCTGATTATGGAATGGGCTTGATAAATACATGAAGGAAAATGAAGGTATAGGCTTAATTATGAACAAAAAGGCAAAATATGTCAGAAATGTGAACTGGAGCCATTTAGATCAATATGAGTGTATATTAAAGTAGGAATCCAGCAGCTGGTTGCTTGTTAGACATCAATGAAAGGTGATATTGGAAGAGTCAGGAATCAGTTTGGGAGAAATAATTATGCAACATTTTGAGCTATGCAATCCAGGAGAAAACATATTCCATTTGGTGACATCTATTGATGAGAAGCCATAAAACAAGCCTACAGAAAAGGTATTTGGGGCTCCCAAAGGAAGTAATAATGGTGACTGCTAAGTATCAGCGTAGAAATGTATGCTTCAACCATCAGTAAATGTGTTGAGTCAAACTACTACTTTGCAGTAGAATTGTGGTCTCCTGGCTATTGTAACAATGCCATATAGCAGCAGCAGCAACAACAGTAGCAGATGTGTTCATTTATATATCTGGAAAAGGAATGAATAAGAGGTGTGAAGTTGCTCTTTAAAAATTGAATTGGTAAGTAGTACAAAGGTGACCTAAGGTATTGAATGGGCCAGGCATTTTTCATAGTCTCAAGAGCGGAGAAGACCAAAGGAAATAAAAGAGAATCAAACTGAACAATTTGCAGGAAGAGAAAGTAAGCAAGAAATGTTCTGCAAGAAAAAATAATCAAAACTAGATTAATCCAGCAACAAAATGAATGGAAAGTAGACATAAAAAGAGAGTACTCAGAAGCCATTTGGAACAGAGTAAAAATAATTATTCTATAGAAACCACAGAAATGTGTGCATTTATACCAATAGAAAGAATGAGAAAGGATGTTTGAGGCATCATGAGTTAAAGTGATGGTGGATGAAAATAAATATATATATGAATGGGAATGATTGCTGAAAAAAATGAGGATGAGGGAAAGGTACTGTATATTGTGTACAGAAATGATAAATGGTTTCAAGGAATTAATCAAAGGATTAAGATCAACAAGGCAGAGAAAATGTTGAGTGATTGATTTGATGGTAACAAAGTATTGTTGTGGAATGAGGATGTAGAGAGCTAAAGAAGTAGCATCAGAGTGAATTGAATTAAAAATAAAAATGAGGAAATGATTTGGATTGAAAATAAAGTGAGAATATACTAGAAAGTGTATTTTAAAGATTTGAACGGGAATGGTAAGTGGCATGTCACCGTGTGGAATTGAAACAGATATGACAAATGTGCAAGAAAAAAATGATGTAAAGGAAGGTATAAATGTCAAAAAGTGCTAAGGCAGTTGGAAGAGATGGTGTAACTGAATAAATGTTAAAATATGGGTGTGGTTTGTTTATGGAGTGGATGTGCAGCTTAATTAATAAACACTGAAGACTTTATTCATGCCTGATGTTAGGAAAAATGTTGTCATTGTTCTCCATTGTAAAGCAAATGTAACAAAAGTGAAGGCACAAACTACAGGGGGATTTGTTTTGTTAAGCGTATCTTGGAAGGTGTTTGGCACAATTCTGATCAAAGGAGCATGGAAGGTACCAGTAAGTAGAAATAAAGTTTATTATCTATTTGTTGATTGTAGAGAAAGCATATAATGTAGTGGATAGCCTTGATTTGTGGATTTAGAATTATTCATTTTGCTGAGCCCTAAACTTGGTAGAATCAGAGTTCTTCATAAAATGTCAAATTCTGTATATTGGAAATATGCATCACATTTGTCCTTTTAACTTCTATTTCTTTCCTCTCAGGGCTATTGTGGCGTTCGGAAAAGACTGAGCTGAAGTCTTCACTCCAGTCCGTGTTTCCAGTGGGAACACGGACCGTTCCTATTGGCTGATGCCGTTTGACAGCCGGCTATAAAAGGGAGCTGTCAAATGGCATCAGCTATTGTCCGCCAGCTGGCTGCCTTGTTAGCGCAGCAGCCGCGGCAACCCTTTATTGTTACAATAAAGTAAAAGCTGAAGTTCGCTCCGTGTTTGCCTCAGGTTATTCCGCCGCTCCACAACACTGGCAACGAGGAATGGATCCCTATAAGAGGCAACCGGGCAAAGAATTGCTGAGCGAAGTCACTACAAAAAGAGCCAAAGTCACTATTGAGCTGAATGTCACTTTAAGAGCTACTGTCACTATTCGCGAGCGCGAATTTTAACTTTCCTCGAAAGATCCGGCACCACTGAGTTGAGATGACTTCGAACCCTGCATTCCCGCCTTTCAGACCGACAGCGGAAACATGGGAGTCCTACAGAAACCGATTTGACTGTTTCCTAGATGCCATAGACCTTGTTGACATTTCCAACCATAGGAAAAAGTCCTACTTTTTAAGTTTTTGTGGAGCCACAGTGTTTGACACTGCTACGGCATTATTGACTCCACGTTCAATTAAGACTGTTCCATGGGAAGAATTGCAGGAAATTCTTTCCAACCACTATTCCCCTAAGCCATCCCAATTTGCCAGGCGTCATGCTTTTAGGAGACGGATTCAGGCTGAGGGAGAGAGTATTAGTGGGGACATGGCTGCCCTACGAACAGCTGCCTTGCATTGTGAGTTTAGAGACTATCTGGAAGACATGTTATTAGACCAACTAGTTTATGGAGTCAGGGATTTAAGGCTACAAAGGCATCTATTGGCTAAAAGGGATTTAACCCTTAAATTAGCAATTGAAGAGTCTCAAGCTGCTGAACTATCAGCACTTTCAGCAGCAGAAATTCAGGGAAATCCAATTAGCCAGGGCAGCTCAGCCATCCATTACGATGAAGCCTCCTCAGAAGAAGGCTATGAAGAGGCTAATGATGTAAATCGCCTCAGGCAGCAAAAAACCAGTCAAGGGGAAAACAGGCCAAACCCCAATCTACCTCCACGGCATCAGCCCATTTGTCTAAGCTGTGGGGGAAACCACCTCAGGGAATCCTGCAAATTCAGGAATGCCATTTGTCTAAAATGCCAAAGGAAAGGTCATTTAGCCAGGATCTGTCAAGCAGGAAAGACTTTTGCCCAAAAGCCTCAGACAACCCAACATTTTTAAGTTTTTGTGGAGCCACAGTGTTTGACACTGCTACGGCATTATTGACTCCACGTTCAATTAAGACTGTTCCACCCAACATTTCCAAAAACAAGTTGAAGACTGTTTTACCTGCTATCAAGCCAAGCTGACTAACAAAGGCTCTAACAAAATTAGTGTTTTTGTTTCTATAGAAGGAAAACCTTGCAGGATGGAGGTTGACACAGGCCCAGCACTGTCCATCATCTCATGGAGCACCTTGAAACAACTACTTCCCAGAGTGGCTAAGAAGAAGCTTCACGGCTGCCAGTTAACCCTACGCGACTACCAAGGCAGAACCATCCCAGTCATTGGAAAAGGCAAGTTTTTTATACAATTTCAAAATTTTAAAGGTCACTTGCCTTTAGTGGTAGTGGATGGTGCTCTCCCTAGCCTGTTGGGGTTAGACTGGTTCCCTGCCCTTGGCCTCCATATAAGCGGAATCCACTCTATTACAAATGCTGAAGTGGACATCTTGTTTAATAATTATGCTGATGTGTTCAGCGAGGGGCTGGGCTGTTATTCAGGAACCCCAATATCTTTCAACTTGGACCCTCAGGCAGTACCAATCCGTTTAAAGCCTCGAAGGGTACCTTTTGCAATCCGCCCCAAATTAGACATGGAGCTTGACAAATTATTTAAACAAGGTGTATTAGAGCCTGTGGACTTCGCAAAATGGGAAACCCCAATAGTGACACCCCTGAAGAAAGACGGGAGCGTAAGAATCTGTGCGGATTACAAGACGTCATTGAACAAATATTTACAAATCAGCGCCTATCCAGTCCCTGTTATCCAGCACCTACTACATTCTTTTGAGCCAGGAGCCATTTTCGCTAAATTAGATATGTCACAGGCCTATCAACAGTTCCTCAGGTTATATGAACTACAAACTATTGTAACGCACAGGGGCGCTTTCAAATGTAGGCGCCTCCAATTTGGCATAAGTGTAGCCCCAGGAATTTTCCAATCCTTAATGGAAAGACTTCTTCAAGGATTACCGGGCGTAATTCCGTATTTTGATGACATTTTAATATCTGCCCCTGACAAGCCTCAGTTACTGCAAAGAGTGAGAGGAGTCCTCGATTGTTTCAGACAGCATGGTCTTAAGTTAAAGAAAGACAAGTGCACTATTGCCACCCCACAGGTAGAATTTTTGGGATACAGAATTGATGCCTCTGGTATTCACCCAATCGAATCCAAAGTAAGGGCTATTCACGAGGCACCCACGCCAACTAATAAAACTGAGCTCCAGGCCTTTTTAGGACTTCTTAACTTTTATGCTTCATTTTTGCCTCATAAAGCTTCCGTTGCAGAGCCTCTGCACAGACTCTTGGACAAGCAATCCCCCTGGCACTGGGGACCTAGGGAAGCCCATGCCTTCCATGCTGTCAAATCGTTACTTACATCCAATGCTGTCCTGATACAATTTAATGAACATTTACCTTTAGTTTTAGCAGCAGATGCTTCTCCTTTTGGCATAGGTGCTGTTTTAAGTCATAGACTGCCTAACGGTTCTGAGGCACCCATTGCCTTTTTCTCCAGAACTTTTTCCCCAGCTGAGCGCAACTACAGCCAAATTGACAAGGAGGCTTTAGCTGCAGTTGCTTCTGTCAAAAAATTCCATGAGTTTCTATATGGACACTATTTCGAGTTGATCACGGATCACAAGCCTCTGTTAGGCCTTCTGTTTGGCGAGAGACAAACTCCTCAGATTTTGTCTCCAAGAATGACCAGGTGGACCTTATTTCTGGCTGCCTATTCCTATACACTGGTTCATCGACCTGGCAAGAGTCTATGCCACGCTGATGCTCTTAGTCGCTGCCCCTGCCTGTTCCTGTGGAGGATCCTGCACCAACTAATGCTGTTTTCCAGATCAACGATCTCAAACTCCCCATCACTGCCTTCGATATCGCTGCTCACTCTTCCAGGGACAAGGTAATCGCCCAAGTTCTTAACTGGGTGGGAAGGGGGTGGCCAGCAATTCCTTATGCCCCTGAATTCGTGCCTTTCAAAATTTGCCAGCAAGAACTATCTTCTTTCCAAGGCTGTTTACTTTGGGGAACGAGGGTAGTTATCCCTTCCAAGTTGCAAGACTCAGTTCTAAAGGTCCTGCATGAGGGCCATCCCGGCATTGTCAGGATGAAGCCCCTGGCTTGCAGTTATGCATGGTGGCCAGGCATGGATGCTCAGATTACAAGTTGGGTGAATGCTTGTCAGCCATGCCAAGCTACCAGACCTGCTCCACCCACATCCACTCCAGGCAGGTGGGAAGATTCTGTAGCCCCTTGGTCCCGGGTACATATTGATCTGGCTGGCCCCGTTCATGGGCGTACATTCCTGGTGATGGTTGATTCTTTTTCTAAATGGGTAGAACTGACCTTGATGACCACCACAACTTCAGAAGCTGTCACTAAGGCTCTATCAAGGATATTCGCTACCCATGGCCTCCCTGACACCATCGTGTCTGATAACGGCCCCCAGTTTACTTCCTGTGAGTTTGAGGTCTTCCTAGCCAACCTAGGAATAAGGCACACACTTACAGCTCCTTTTCATCCTGCCAGTAATGGCCTGGCTGAAAGGGCAGTCAGATCAGTTAAGGAGGCCCTGGCAAGGTTTGGGCCTATAGAGTGGCACTCTAGGCTCGCTAAGTATCTCCTGACCCAGCACACAACTCCCTGTGCCACCACTAATAGGTCTCCGGCTGAACTTCTCATGGGTAGACGTCTGAGGACCACCCTAGACAGACTCCATCCGCATTATGCCCCAGTCACACCCCTAGGGTCAAAAAGCCAGGCAAGGGAGTTCACTGAGAATGACCAGGTCTATGCCCGGAACTATGCGGGACACCCTTTGTGGATGCCTGGGCAAATTGTGGCGGTAACTGGTCCTAAGTCCTATAGGGTCCAACTGCAAGACGGGCGCATCTGGCGCCGCCATATCAATCAGCTTAGAAGGCGTTGGAGTGCGTCTGCAGATGGCCCTCAAGACGTTCCTGCAACAGAGAAACCGCCGGCGCCCAAAGAAACTTCCCTCGGATCCGACAGGAACGCAAGCCTACCTGAACAGCCATCTGTCCCTCGCCCAGAAACGCCTGAAGCCAAGACACCAGCTTCGTCGGCACCAGAAGTTGCCCAGCAAGCAAAAAAGTTCCTTCCAGAAGCAGCTTCGTCAGGACTTAGAAGATCTGGCCGCCTGCGCAAGCGCCCGAGTTATCTGAAGGACTATGCATGCTCCGTTCTGGGGGAAAGGAGTGTGGTGTTCGGAAAAGACTGAGCTGAAGTCTTCACTCCGGTCCGTGTTTCTAGCGGGAACACGGATCGTTCCTATTGGCTGATGCCGTTTGACAGCCGGCTATAAAAGGGAGCTGTCAAACGGCATCAGCTGTTGTCCGCCAGCTGGCTGCCTTGTTAGCACGGCAGCCGCGGTAACCCTTTATTGTTACAATAAAGTAAAAGCTGAAGTTCGCTCCGTGTTTGCCTCAAGTTATTCCGCCGCTCCACAACAGCTATATTATATTATAACTTGAAATCAAAAGAGAGCTAGGAGTGAACAGAATCAAATTGTGTGAATCAAATACCCCTCACATTTTTAACAATACCAGCACAGAGTAATCTCTATGTATCTATTTATAGTTTTCCAGCAAGGTTTGCATATTTTTATAGACTAAGGGATTCAATTTGCATAGATTTAATTTGTAATCGTTTGCTACAGAATTGTGATACAGAGAAACATTTTATTCAATTTCAAATTTTGTTCTATGCAAATCAAGCCCCGTTAGACTCACATATGTTGGTTATATATTCTCTACCTTAGAGAAAAAGGTAAACCTTATAGCTATAGGTTTATGGGCAAGATCAGTTCTGTGGTGTTCCTAGTGCGAAGTTGCATTTTCAATACTCATCCTACCTGAACTCTGGTAGCAGCAAGTGCACTAGCTCTACCAGGATCTTTCAGGCCGACTCTCTCATTACCTTGGACAGTTCTGGGCATGTGAATGCATTGGAGGTATTGATTCTTGAAATATTCCAAACACGCTCCAAAATAGTAGTTCCAGATATTTTAATGAGATCAGCACTCCATTTTGTCGGGAATACATACCATTTACCAAGAGACACCTGAGATTTATATGGAGGAATAGCCATTTACAATATTCCTTAAAATCCTGAAATGATATATCCACCAAGTGCCCATTTTGTCCATTTCATATCATGGAAAACCATGCTTTGATAGAATCACTTTCCATTTCATTAAAAAAATTAGTTTTCCCATTTCATTAAAAAAATAGTTTCCCCTAGCTTTTGGCTTACAAGAAATTAGACAGACAGACAGACAGACAGACAATTTCTCTCTCTCTCTCTCTCTCTCTCTCTCTCTCTCTCTCTCTCTCTCTCTGTGTGTGTGTGTGTGTGTGTGTAAAACTAGATGTATATCTAGATGGTACTGATATGGCAGGTTTTCTTCTCAGTTGAGGCATCCCACTAAAGTGCAAGTTTGCACTGTCTAATTTTCCAAAGGATATAGTTTAAAAATGTCATCATCTCAGAAGGGCAGAAACAAACTGAGTTACCAATTTTCACACCTAATTCTCCGTAAGGTATCCCAGCAATGACCATTCTATTAACACTGATCATCTGAACAATCAACAGGGGTTTTTCCTGCAGCAAGATTGCCTGCCTTGTTGCAGTGCTCCCACGTGTTCATCTCAAAGCATGGAACAGGTTGGAAGCACCAGTTCATGAAAGATTAACTACAGGGCTCCGACAGGCAAGCAGGCTCCCATCTGTGGGATAGTAGAGGTGAAAGACAAGTAATGGGAGGTGGTGAGACCTTCAAAGGGTCTTGTAACTCAAGTAGGGCTGTATTTCAAAACCCCAGAAGGCAGCAAAGGATTATGATAAGCTGTGTTTGGACTACAAGGCTGTTCTTGAGGCTCTTGTTTGGCGGAAGGCCTTTGGTGAACATTTCACTTTCAGGTCTGAGTATGCAACAAGACTCTGCTGGGAATTCATCCTCTTTCCCAACTGTGGGAGGGAAAAGCCAAGTCGGTGAATTATATTCTGGCTTTCTCAAGCCACCTGCAGCATAGAGGCAGATGTGCAAAAAGGTGCATACCTAGCAGACTTTCAGGAATAGAATATCCTGGGGAAATACTGTGAATTAAACTAGATTTAGTTAGATTTCTTTTTTCTTTTCACTTATCTCCTACCTTTAATTTGTTTGGCTTGTTCACACTCCTTTTATGTGCTTTGTAGTATGCTGCTTACCCTGAAAGGGAATAGTTTGCTGGGTATGTATGTACAGTATGTGTCAACTAAAAAGATACTCCTTTGGTCTTTTTAGCTGCCACGAAAAGGGAGTGGGGGGAAACAAGGCATTCTTGAAATGCCTAGATAATTACCTCAGCAGCCCAAAGTTGTCGGAGCATAAGAAGGTTATTGGAGAGCATGGTGGATGACTCTTGGAGACGGATGTATCCCATTGGAGAAGTCACATCCAGGGGGTGGGGGAAAGACTAGAGTCAAGGGGAAAATGTATGATGTGGTTTAGTACTGGCTGCACCAAGCCACGCACCAACACGGCAATTTCTAATAAACCAATTTACTTCTTCTGAGATGCGGCTAGAGACTTTTGCTTTGAATGAGGGTGGATTTGTTGGAGCCCTGACAGCATGTAGGTTTGTATCTTTATATATAACTCAAGAGTCAAACACATTTAGCTATGAAACTACACAAATATGTGTTTGCTGTTGCTTCGATATCTTGGAGCATTTTCATGTTTTACACATGACATGCTTTAAGGATTTTCATGATGCAAAATATACTCAATTAGGCATTTGATGGTTATTGTTTCTCGTACTTTTAGAAGTGCAATGTTAGGGGAAGAAAGTTACACTTCCTTATACAGGACTGATGTTTTATTAACTAAAATTTTTGAAAAAAATTTTTGGGAGTTGTGAAGGTTTTCACTAACACTAGTGAATAATAACAGTGAACTGAATATTAAATGCAAAATAGAGCCAAAGCACTTCATTAGCATTCAAAGGAAGGTAATAAGCAAGGAAAACACAAGGCAGAACTCAAATCTGAACACACCAACACATAAAAGATTCACAGAGCTATATTCTGGAAAAATTCCAATCGACCAAGAAAATGGAAATACAGTTTAAAAAATTTTTTTAAATCACAGAAGGAAAACTTTTTGTCTTTCTTTCCTTGGTGATCTGCACAAATTTTTCTCTTTTATCAAATCATGCTCTCTCCATGCCAGCTAATTCAAAGAGTGAACTGTGTATCCTCTCTCTCTAATCCTTTCCCCACCTGTATCTAACTATTTATTTATTTATTAAATTTATATACTGCCATCTTGTGGTTCAAGTTGACTCTGGGCAACCATGAAATGAATGCGCTGGAATTATTGTTTTATCTCGTGATGTTGCCTTCTTCTCTTTCCAGCCCAACTTCAGAGAGCTCTTAAGTTGTCCTTAGCTGTTTTGGTTCTCGACTAGTTTCCTTAAGCAGATAACAAGTCGTGATAGTTTCACTGTGAATAAACTATGACATGTCTCAATGATCATTTTGGTGCTCAAATTATTCTTTAATAGTGCCTAATCTGGTACTTTTGATGATATTTGGCTTATAGTTACATTGTGCTTTGGGCAGTGGTAGAATCTTCTTATCTCAGATCAAGCTTTTTTCTTATACTGCCAGGTCTGTGAGCTAATCACCATTTTAGAGATCTGGATTAACCAGCTGACTCATACTGGTTGTAAAAATGCACAATTAAAAGGAAGGCAGAGAGCCAGCTGGTTTTTTTTGTTTTGTTTTTTTGCAAACTTGTGTTTACAGTTGTAGCCGATATCTGGATTGCTATTCGACATTTACTGTTCTTTTAGAAAACTGCTAAACCATGTTCAATAAGCCACAGAATTACATTGTTCCAGAAAACCATTCCACCCATGTTCAGAAGCAGAAGCATTCCACCCATGTTCAGAATATTTGACAGTGGGAATTGGCTCAGAAATTTACAAACTAAAAAAACCTCTTGTCATCTCTCTTAGCCTGGAAAGCTGATCTTTAGGTTGGGAGAAGTGGCAAGCAAAATAGGTTGGTGTATCCTGGCAGATGGCTAATCCCTGAGCAATCCAACCAATTGAAACCTAAATTTTATTAGACCTATCAAAGAATGTTGGAATAATATTTGGCTTAAGAATTGACAGGAATATCAATGTGATAAAGTGTTTTGTACTGCAGGAAGTTCACATTTGAAAATTATGCTAACCTAAAACATTTTGTTGATTGAGATGGGCAATTGTATGGCATACAAAGTCAAAATTTAAGAAATGTCATCATAAAGGAATAGGGATGGCCTTTTCACTGCATTAAGTTAATTTATGAAGCAAGTCACGGCCATCATTCTTGTGTAATAGGCACCATGGACACAATAGGCTAGTCAACATCCAGTTGATAACTGCTGGAAAATATTCTCCCTGCATGCAGATGTGTGCACAGAATCTTCTGTTCACAGTTCCTTCTCTAATCCCTCTCTTTAATCATACATCTGTAGCTCAAGATAACACAACGTGTGTCTAATAATGCAAAGTGATACCATCATAAATTGGTTCTTCCTTAAACTACTGTGATACTCCATAATCTGGTTGACACATAACAATAAACTATTATGCGGTTGGTTGGTTTTGGCCTAGCATAATGAAAAAAGCCCATCCTGAATAAGAAAGATTAGGTGACAAGTTGGCTCAGTCTCTGGAAGTTGTGAGCCTGCAAAGCTCCAAGTATTCTCGGGTAAATACATACAAAGCATTGGTAGCGAGGCACATTCCTTGAATCAAGGATTGTATCTGTCATAAAACTTCTGTTCTGCAGAAAGCTTAAAGTTTGCAGAATACTTACAATCACACACATACATGCACCCACACTGAGAAACACATTCTCAGGGCTACCAGAAAAAAAAACAACTATCTTATTTTCTTGCTTGATATTTCAGTAAAAAATGCTTCTTACATAGCTCAAGTTACTTGCTTTAGTACATCTAAAGTTACAGTATAATTTAATACAACCACAGTTACAGTTTGACTCTGCAGCTTCAGGACATATTTTAATAATTCAACTAGCTGATTTATCTCTTTACTGATTTATTGGGTTCTAGGATTTGAGGTTGGATTATACAGGAAATATTCCACAAAAACATATCAACATGCCCATAGATCTTTTGTATTATGGGAAATTTGATTTTGGTTAGGATTAAGATACAAATGCAGAGCCTGGGTGTCATTTTTCTATCAGTTGCTCTGTCATTTCCTCCGTGCATTTTTTCATATGCCTCCCAGCAATGCTGTAATACAGTAGCACTGTATTTCCACTATAAGTTAGGCATGTATAAATAAATAGATAATTCCAATCAATACAAGAAAAAATCATTTACATTTCTAAAAACGAATGCAGGTAGATCTCAACTTACAACCACAATTGAGACCAAAATTTCTGTTGCTGTGAGATATTTGTTAAGTGAATTTTGCCCCATTTTATGACTTTTCTTGCCACAGTTAAGTGAATCATTTAACCTTTCTTGCTGCACTTGTTAAGTTAGTAATACAGTTGTTAAGTGAATCTGGCTTCCCCATTGACTTTGCTTGTCAGAAGGTTGCAAAATGTGACTCCAGGATACTGCAACCATGATAAATATGAGTCAGTTGTCAACAGAGGTGGTTATTCAGCAGGTTCTGACCAGTTCTGGAGAACCGGTAGCAGAAATTTTGAGTTGTTCGGAGAACCAGCAAATACCACCTCTGACTGGCCCCACCCCCATCTATTCTCTGCCTCCTGAGTCCCAGCTGATCGGCTGGGTCTTCTTTTGTTGCCTGCACAGGAGAACAGAGCTGGAAAGCAGGTTAGTGGGGTGGGGAGGGAATGGGATTTTGCAGTAACCTTCCCCCAGGAGTGGGGTGGGAATGGAGATCTTACAGTATCCTTCCCCTGCCACGCCCACCAAGCCACCGCCACCAAGCCACACCACGCCCACCAAGGCATGCCCACAGAACCAGTAGTTAAAAAATTGGAATCCCATCACTGGGGTGCCAAGAGTCTAAATTTTGATCATGTAACCATCGGGATGCTGCAACAGTCGTAAATCTCCTTTTTGAGTGCCATTGTAATTTTGGAACAGTTGCTAAATGAACTATTGTAAATTAAGGACTACCTGTAGATACAGATACTTCTCTTCACGTCAGTGAAGATACAATCTGCATTAACCTTTGCCAAAATTTGAGAGAAACTTAAAATATTCTTGGTCATACATTGGGGTTAATATATGAACTGCTGTTAGGATCTCCACCAGATCTTCTCTGGGGGTTTGAAGCAATGCAACTGTCAAGAGAGTTTTCCAGTTCACAGTTGCTTCTAAGCGTGCATAGGACACATGGTGAGGCATAGTGTGCTCTTTGTTTCAAAGCATGAGCTCAAGACACTCACAACCCAAGTGCAAAAGTGGAAAATGTTAGAAAGGTGACATTAATTAATTAATTAATTAATTTTATTTTATTTGTCAATCACTTACAAGATAATAGATATAAGTATAAACATGAGTAAGAATACAGGAAATGGGTACGAATAAATGGGGACAATAGGACAGGGACGGTAGGCACGATGGTGCACTTATGTACGCCCCTTACAGACCTCTTAGGAATGGGGTGAGGTCAATAGTGGATAGTTTGAGGCTAAAGGAGTGGGGGTTAGAGGATGTAAGAACAGAGTCAGGTAGTGCATTCCAGGCATTGACCACTTTGTTGTTGAAGTCGTACTTTCTGCAATTGAGTTTGAAGCGGTTTGAAGATACATTGAGTTTGTATCTGTTGTGTGCTCTTGTATTGTTGTGGTTGAAGCTGAAGTAGTCATTGACTGGTAGGACATTGTAGTAGATAATTTTGTGTGCTACACTTAAGTCTAACCATAGGCAGTTCAACGTTGTCCAAGCCCAAAATTTCAAGCCTGGTGGTATAGGGCAGGGGTCCCCAACCACCGGTCCGCGGACCGGTAACGGGCCGGGAACAACTCCTACCGGGCGCTGGCTTGCTGGCGCCGCCATCTTTTTCATGAAAAAGTGCTTCCGGTGAGCTTTTCCAGGTAGAAAGCTCACCGGAAGCATGTTTTCATCAAAAAGATGGCGGCGTAGCTCGTGAGCTTTTCCGGCAGAAAGCCATTTCTACCGGAAAAGCTCATCGAAGCGCATGGCGACCATCTTTTTTGACGAAACGTGCTTCCGGTGAGGTCACCGGAAGCACTTTTTCATCAAAAAGATGGCGGCGCCCAGCTGATGCCGGTACCGGGCCGCGGCGCCCAGCTGATGCCGGTACTGGGCCGCGGCGTCAAAAAGGTTGGGGATCACTGGTATAGGGTATTCTGTTTCACTTCCAATAGCATTGCAGATCATGGTTCAGTTTGTCTGGCTTCAGCCCAAGACCATGTCTGAACTGTCCTTTCTCTCTTTCTGAGTAATTGTAGGCATAGTAATTTCTTTCTTCAAAAGAAGCAACCATTTTGCAAATCTCAGAGACGGGGAGGGGAGAAATAGATATGAAAACGCTCCAAGCTCATTTTCTCTTTAGTCCTTTACACATCTTTTAATTAATTATACCTGTTTAGATTCATCAAAAGCCTCAAGATGGTCAATTTCACCATCCTATCATCATTTTATTAATGCTGTTAAATCTTTCCAGTTTATTTTGCCCTAGTGGTATAAGCAGCATGCATTTTCCTGTAGCTGCAGAAAAGGATGATAAAATTACTTTTCTATGTTGCGTTCAGCAGCCCTTGGAAGTGATAATTGCTCTAAGTCACATTATAAAACAGTATTTTTTTTAAAAAAAGAATGAAAATAGACTTAGAAGAATGAGTTGTAGAATGCACCATACGCTCCTTAAATGAGATAACTATTGTGCTGTAGGATGTACTGTCTTTGTGGATCCATTCTGTAGATACCTAAAGAATCTCTGGCATTTTGTATGAAATTGGTTTGAAATTTGTCACAGCTGTAGAGAACATCAAGACAACTGAGAAGTCAAACTACATGTTATTTCAAAATCTAGCATTTTTTTAAAAAAAATAGTAGAATGTTGTCGTTTCTAACAATGCTTTGCCCCTTTAATTGTTCTTTTCTTAATTGTTGTGGAATTAACAATGTTAAAAAGGACTTCTAACATGCCTTCTAATTCTACCTAGCTTGACTAGCTTAAAAAAAAAATCTGCCTTATGTGACAAGATGGAACTTTTTCACTGCAAATAGAGCCACTTTATCTGCTATTTTGGGAGATGGAGACAGTAGAAGATGGCTGGCTAATGCAAGACTCAAAACAGTAACAATTATTCAGGGGCTGCTTTCACTCTCAGTACATAATATTTGATCCAGTTCTGAAACTGCAGCCAACTTGAGAAACTCTGCTATTATCTCCTTCCACTATGAACATTTAGCTTCTTACAAAAAAAAAAAAAATCTCTTCTGCATTGTTCCATGGCCAGAATATTGGACAAGATGGTCATAAAATGGAGCAAAACTCAACAACCATCTTGCTTAGCAACAGAAATTTTGGGCTCAATTGTGGTTGTAAATTGAGGACTACCTATATTACATTTTTTTAACTTTATACATTATATGTTTATTTCATTTAGAACTTAACTATAACATTCAAAACAGTTCCAGGACCTGATTTTTAAGAAACATTCCTCTTTAGGATATTTAGAAAATTACTCTCCTCTTCTTTAGATTTCATAAGCCGTGAGGACATACATGTTATTCAGTGGAATCTAACAATTGGAGTTTGAATATGCTTTGGTGACAGCTGTCTTTGTACAGTCAGGGGAAAAAAAGAAAACAAAACAAAACAAGAAGATGGGTTGCTGACAATTCAAGCAGATGGACAGGAAAATAGCATTAGAACGTGAGAAATGTGAAAGGTCAAGACAAAGTAGCTCAGAGATTTCCTGTGGCTGCTTTGTAATATGTATCGTAATGGATTACCTTTAATTAAGCAACGAGCATTTCTTCAATGCTAGATTAAAAATTTAAATTTCAGGCTGTTTTTGGATTTAGTTAACACGGAGGCTCAACATTCTTCTTTTAAATTGACTTTTACATTTATTTAAGAGGAGGTATCGGGAGAGGGGATTTAGAAGGGTGCCTTGATTGCTCACCTTAAATGATTACCCACATACTAAGCATAATATTAGCAAACCAATGCAATCGCTAGTTGAAATAAAAATAAAAATATTGATACCCAGCCAGGTCTACTATTAAAACAGAAGTCTCCAAACTTGGCAACTTTAAGGCTTGTGGACCAACTCCCAGCATAGCTGGCAGGGGAAATCTGGGAGTTGAAGTCCACAAGTCTTAAAGTTGCCAAGTTTGGGGACTCCTGAATTTTGTAGTTCCCAAATTATAATCTTATGGATTAATGCAACAACAATAATGCATTTAGACTGGGATCAGTTATATTTTTATTTATTTATTTTTTCATTTTCAGTCGTGGGGCTTTCAGGTATCTTAAGTCCTCCATATACGTGGACAAGTTTATTTTAGTAATCTGAGGCCCTAAAAACGTATTTTAAAATATGCTCTAAATTTCCAGATTAAGGCAGAATTTCATAGCAAAGCTCTCCTACCAATGCAAAGTCCTCTCCTGTCCCCTCTGCTTAGTTTCATTTAGCATCAAATCTTCCAAGTGCCTTTTGTATGTAAAGTGGGAAAATTTTTGGCCAAGATAATTTTGTCCTCATCCTCATTCAGATGTTTTGACTTTACTGACAAAACAATTCCACAGAAACCATACATGATTCTTAGGGATTGGAAAGAAGATAGAGGAGCAGTGAAATCAGAAAGACCATTTGCTTCTTAAGAACTTAAAATATTAATAAAAACAGGAAACCCTCAATACCTTGGTGTGGAATAGGAGAATCTATGCCCAAATGTAGGAGGGGAAGGGAGGGAGGATCTATATTGAAGTCATTGAGTTTTTACGGACAAAGAATTGTCATCCTTTATTTTTAAAGCCACACATAAATTTGTAGGCTTTTGCATTATTTTATGTCTGTGAAAGATTAAAAGTTTACAAAGGTAAACTTTATGGATTAGCATTTTCCAAGACTGCTAGCAGTAACTCATTGTGTAGTTCCACCCTTTATTTCAGAAGGAATTACTACTTTTTTTTTTTTTTTTGCAGAATACAGATAAAGGTGGGAGGAATACAAATTTTCCATAGGAACAGGTGCATGAACTTGTTAGGCTTAATTACTGAGTACAAATAGTCCTGGACTTATGACCACAATTGAGCCAAACATTTCTGTTGCTCAGTGAGGCAGTTGCTAAGTGAGTTTTGTCCATTTATGATCTTTCTCACCACCATTGTTGAGTGAACTTGGCTTACCCATTGATTTTGCAGTTAGAACATGGTTGTTCAAGTGAATCTGGTTTCTCTATTTATTCTGATGGTTAGAAGGTCGCAAAAGGTGATCACAAGATCTCCAGGACACAGCCCCTATCATAAGACAGGTGCCAAGCACCTGTATTTTGATCACGTGGCCATGGGGATGCTGCAGTGGTTGTGAGTGTGAAAAACGATCATATGGTAAGTTGTGTTTTTTCAGTGCCGTTGTAACTTTGAATGGTCACTAAATTAACTGTTGTAAGTTGAGGACTATCTGTAGATATGTTAGGATTGGATTGTAAATCTTTCAGAACATTTGCAGATCCGCAATAAATCATGAAAAACAATTATATCTGTAGTTGTATGGATGGATAGAGCTACTAGTAGAAAGGATGGAAAACAAAACTCAAAACGACTCTGCCTTGATTGAGTTAGCTATAAAGTCAACTAGAAAATAAATTTCACAGGTTTTCAGAATTCTGTCACAATCCCCTAACATCATTAAAGTATATTCCAAGACTGTTGTAGTCTTTATTTTTTAACATTGCTGTCTTGAAGCACTGGCAAACCAGGATGAAACTGAAGTACATGAATCCCAAAAAAATAATTAATCAAAACGTTCGTTATTGGAATTGTCTTTTTGAACGCTTCCTAATCAACAAGAAGCCAACACTCCCACTAAGATTGGCAGGGCAAACTACGATATATATACTTCCCCCCAACTCCACCCTCCCTTGAACCAATGATACTTAGCCTAATAATAAAACATCTGCAATAAAACAATAAAACTCAGAGATTGCCAAAAACCCAGTGATACATTGTTTTTATTGTATTATTTATTGCTAATTTTATACTTCAGGGAGTATGGGGTATAAAAAATAAAGCAGATGTATAATTAAATTATGTAAAACATGTATGCGTAAACTCCAATTCAGATTAACACAGGTTCTGTTTCAACGGCCATCTGTTTTCTCAATTGGTTTATTGAGTCATAAGTCAAATTTTGCTATATGGTTGCCCACTAAAAAAGCCTTTTCCTGATTAAAATGGACCCTGTAATCCTTTGTATTGGGGTGGAGTCGAGGCAACTAAATGGAACTGAGCATTTACTGGCCAGATGCCCTTCCTGACGTCTACGCAGAGTTCGCAGCAGATATTTTTTCTTTGTGCCCTGATAGAGAAACATCTGTCACTGCCTAGGATTGGACTTTTAACCTCCTGAGTGTGAGGCTGCATCTCTAGATCACCACACCACTCCAATGATTAAAATGGAATAATAGCAATAGCACTTACACTTATATACCGCTTCATAGTGCTTTACAGCCTCATTTTACCGACCTTGGAAGGATGGAAGGCTGAGTCAACCTTGAGCCAGTCAGAATCAAACTCCTGGAGTGAGCAGCGAGTTAGCCTGAAGTACTGCATTCTAATCACTGTGCCACCATGGCTCATAATGAATGGATAAATAAAACTGTTGCAATTGAAAGATGGCTTTGGAACAATGGACATATTTGCTCATAAACAATATGGTTATTGATCTTTTTTTAAAAAATTGCAGCATATTTTTATAGATCTTTTGAAACTTTGGAACATTGGACATCTCTAAAAATGTGCTCTGGGTTTTTTCTGTCTATTCTGCCAGAGCTAGTCTGCTGTGCCTGAAATTTAAAAACAATACCTCCACTGCACTAAATAGCTCATGACCATGTGTGAGATCTGGAAAGTCACCTGGAAAGTCATGGAATCAATTAAATCAATTATTATTATTATTATTATTATTATTATTATTATTATTATTATTATTATTATTGTTATTATTATTATTATTATTATTATTATTATTATTATTATTATTATTATTATTATTATTATTATTATTTATTATTATTATTATTATTATTATTATTATTATTATTATTATTATTATTATTACAAATTTTATTCAGTTTTTCACATTAAAAACAAAAATCTCTTTTTAGGGACAACATATTTCCGGGTCATCATCTTTACATACAAATATGTCAGCAATTATACATTCATATATGCATACTTAATTCTATTATTACCTTTTCCATTCCAAATTTTCAGTAAGGAGAGAAACAAACACATTAATTCTAGCCTCTTTCATTAACCTTTTTGTTTCATTTCAATTATTTCAAATATAATCCTTTAATATTTATTTTAAAAATAAAGATAAACAATATGTGCTTGCCTAATAATAATAATAATAATAAAGATACCAATGTCTCTCCTTGCTTTTAATAGTCTATATTAACTTATTAATTTAGTTGGTTCTTTAGTCTGTCATATTTCCTTTCCATTACACATTCTTTTTATAAATTCTAGATTAATACAAATTTTAACACTAAAGAAAAAAAAACAAGTATAGGTTTCCCCCCTTTTACTGCTTTGAGTGTGACACCTCAATGATTAAAATATACCTTTATTCCCTCATCTTGATTCCCAATAAACCATTATTTTTAAGAAGTTACAATAATAATCATTACAGCTTTTTATTTGGATTCCGTAGCATATTTCCCCCCCCTTAATTTTTAATAAGAGTTATCAGTATCTATATTACCCTATTTTCTAAATATTTTTAATTGCAGAAATATTCTTATTACCCCTTGTCACCCTGCAGAATCCCCTTTTTAATTCATCAACCATTATCTCTGAAAAAACAATTTCTTTTCAACGTTTTACTATTTCTGTATTTCTTTATTTCATGCACCTATTTCTTACTGCTTGTCCTCCCCCTCTTTTCCCCATATCTTTTCTCATTCCAGTTTATATCCCTCTCTTTCTTAATATCTTCCTTTCCCCTTTTCTGCTGGGTCTTTCTGCCTTTCCTGACTTCACAGGTATTCCCCCTTTTGATTGCCTTCTTAAATTTCAACTTTTTAACCTTCCTTCTTTCCCCACTTCTTTGTAGTATGTGTTAATTGTCTATTTAAAATGTCTTCTCCTTGAATCGACTCCTCCTCCTCTGAAGCTCTTTCTTCTTGTTCTTCAGTCGCCATAACCTTTTTTTCTAACACAGAGCAAAGTGATTCGCCTCTTTCCTGTAGTAATTCTCTCATATTTTTAAGTTCCATTTTTAATTCCCGAAGAGATATCATCATTACAGACTCTTGTATTTTATGATCGTTAAAGTCCACAAAAAAACCACTTTTACTTTCCTTCTTTCTTTCTTCTTTCAATTTTCTAAAGTTCTCAGTTATTCCAGCCGAGGGTCTATACCAAAAACATCAATCAATCCCACAGTCAGTCTTTCCTTGCTTTATTCTGGTTCTGCTTTCACTTTCTAAGATTCTTACTTTGTTTCAATATTTCTTTAATTTTATATCCACACAAGTTCATTCAGAAACAGGATGCTTTCCCTTTTGTTTGAGCTCAAGTTTTTGTCAAAAGGAGGCACTCTCCATTATACAAAGTCTTCACCTTTCCCCCCTATTTTTTTGTTTAGGGTTTTTCGAACCTCAATATTCCAGCACAGTCCAGTCTCCAATTTGTAAACTTTATTATTATTATTATATTTTGACAATCTTAAGTCCAGCTTTATTTTATGCCTGTTTATTGCCAAAATATTTTAGTCCAATTTAGTTAAATCTTTAGTTCCAGCTTCTTCCTTTCCCGGTTCGAAGCCCTGCTTAGCTGTCAAAAATATTTTCTTATTTTTTTTCCTGCCCCTTTGTAATTTCGCCGCTCACTTTTCTTTTCTTAAAAATTCCATGTTACCTTAATCCCGGGGTACTTTTGTTTAGTTGTATTGCCCAGTTGTCCCGGTTCAGATGTTATCCACCTATTTCTTCCCTCCTGCACAAATCTTAATCCAGCGGAGTCCTCCTCTTCAGGGTGGCCATTTTAAACCACCGCTGCAGTTGTCTTCAGGGGGAAAAAGACCAAGCCCAGGGGGGGAGATGCGGCTCCTCTCAACCTGGCTTGTGGCTTCTCCTTACTCCGCTGCCCCTCCAAGGCAGCTTCAGCCCCTAATCGTAATGATTGGGGCTCTCCAACGAAAGAGCACAGACCATAGCTGCAGAGAGTTGCGATCTACGGTCCATCAGCAAGGAGGCTCCATCTTCTTCCCCTAAAGTCATGGAATCAATTATTAACCAATCCATCATCCTCCACTTAGAAACAAACAACAAACTCTCTAATAAACAATTTGGTTTTGGGAAAAAACTATCATGTAATCTGCAACTCTTACACTGCAAAAACATATGGACTACACAACTCGATCAGGGCAAAGCAATAGATGCAATCTACATAGACTTCTGTAAAGCCTTTGATTCAGTGGTACACAACAAGCTACTCCTAAAACCTTACGGTATCTCTGGACACCTGCATTACTGGATAGAAACATTCCTGTCAAACAGACAACAAATGGTCAAAATTGGGAGTGTCCTATCAAATTATGTACCTGTCAACAGTGGTGTCCCCCAAGGCAGTGTTCTAGGACCAACTCTTTTCATACTCTACATAAATGACCTCTGTGATCATATTAAGAGCAACTGCGTTCTCTTTGCTGATGATGTAAAGCTATTCAACACCACAGACAATACTGCTACCCTTCAAAAAGACCTTGACTATGTATCAGAATGGTCAAACAAATGGCAACTTCAAATCTCAACAAATAAATGCTCTGTCCTACATATTGGCAAAAAAATAATAATCAGAAAATATAATACAGGCTGAATAGTCAAGACCTTGTTGATGATCTAAACTCTGTCAAGGATCTTGGAATACTCATCTCAAATGACCTAAGTGCTAGAGCCCACTGTAACTACATAGCCAAAAAGGCGTTAAGAGTTGTTAACCTAATCTTACATAGCTTTTTCTCTGGTAATATCACACCACTAACTAGAGCATACAAAACATTTGCTCGACCAATACTCAACTACAGCTCATCAGTCTGGAACCCACATTACGTATTTGATATTAGCACAGTTGAGAAAGTCCAGAAATATTTCACAAGAAGAGTTCTCCACTCCTCTACTTGTTGCAGGATACCTTATGCCACCAGACTCGAAATTCTAGACCTAGAAAACCTAGAACTACGCCGCCTTCGGTCTGATCTAAGTATAATATATAAAATCATACATTACAACGTCCTACCTGTCAATGGATACTTCAGCTTCAACCATAACAACACTAGAGCACACAATAGATACAAACTCAAGGTTAATCGCACCAAACTTGATTGCAGGAAATACGACTTCAGCAACACAGTGGTCAATGTCTGGAATACTCTACCTGACTCTGGTTTCTTCCCCAAACCCCAAAAACTTTAACCTTAGACTGTCTACTATTGACCTCACCCCTTTCTTAAGAGGTCTGTAGGGGGCGTGCATAAGCGCACCAACGTGCCTACTGTCCCTGTCCTATTGTTTCTTTTATATATTTTTTCTTACATGTATCCATGTATTCATAACTATGTTTTTACTTATACCTATTATCTTGTAAGCGATTGACAAATAAAAATAAAAAAAATAAAATTCCAGCTACTGCCAGCAGAGGCACTAGCAACACTGAATTCGATTCCTGTATTGAGAACTCTTCTGTTCTTTCTAAGTGCTAAATTGGGTATAAAGTTTCTGTCTCACACAACTGAAAACATGACAACTCTAGCCAGGATGTTTGGAAATTAGTTTTGCCAGATGGTGGGGGAAGGGAGAAGAAGAAACCACAACTCATACTTCCTGGAAAATCACACATTTTTATTGCAGAAACATGTCTACTTCATCTTAAATGTGTGAGACTGATTTCAGTTATTTTGTGGTGACGGAAAAAGCAATCTGCACATGCTTGGGGACACTATAGTTTTATTATAATTCATACGTATCCAGCAGAGCTGAGACTAGGCTTTGAAAAGATTTTTGGGCTGGTCTTTGGGGAGGGATCAACAGCTAGTGAAGCATCACAGGCTGCACAGAAGTTTTTCATTCCAAATAGAGAACAAGCTGAAGGCAAATGTTGCATTTCAGCCAGAGAACAGAAAGCGATCAGGCTGTGAAAAGTTCCTGGAGTGATCAGAGAGGCATATTTCAGCTTCTGTGCTCTGAGAGGAAAAGAAGTCAATTTGCTTCTTAAAAACAACAACAACAGATAGTCATAGAATAACAGAGTTGGAAGGGACTTGGGAGGTCATTGAGTCCAACCCTCTGCTTGAGAAGGAGAATCTATACCATTTCAGACAAATGATTGTTCTGTGTCCTTTTTGAAAGCCTCCAGGGATGGAGCATCCACAGCTTCTGAAGGCAAGCCATTCCACTGGGTTGTTTGTTTTCACCAGTAGGAAATTTCTCCTTAGTTCTAGGTTGCTTCTCTCATTGATTAGTTTATTTTTATTTATTTGATTTTATTTGATTTGTCAGTCGCTTACAAGATAATAGGTATAAGTATAAACATGAGTAAGAATACAGGAAATAGGTACAAATAAATGGGGACAAAAGGACAGGGACGGGAGGCACGATGGTGCACTTATGCACGCCCTTTACAGACCTCTTAGGAATAAGTTTCCATCCAATATATCAATGTTTTCCATCCAATGCTTCTTGTTCTGGCTTCTTTGGTGATTTGGAGAATAGCTTGACTCCCTCTTCTTTGTGGCAGCCCCTTCAGATACTGGAAGACTTCTATTGTTTCTCCCCTAGTCCTTCTTTTCACTAGACTAGGCATATCCAATTCCTGAAACTGTTCTTTATATAAACGTACCCCCAGTTCTGTACAGAAATACATGACCCAAAGACACAACGAAAGATTCTCAAAGTGGTGGCACCAATTTTCTGAGAAAACCTTTCCAAGAAAAGAGATATTAGTGATGGGGTTTTGATTTAAAGAAGAACTGTATATTCTGAGGACCCAAATTGTTGGGGGCAATATGCTGACTCTGTAAACCGCTTAGAGAGGGCTGTAAAGCACTATAAAGTGGTATATAAGTCTAAGTGCTATTGCTGTTGTTATATTCTGTCCTGTGTTCTTTGGAGGAACTGTGTGATAAAATATAATTATTTAAATATATTTTATTGCCACATTGCATACTGCGGACAAACTATTCTTCTGGATTTGGTAGTTAAGCAGCTTGGGTGATCACCTACGTAGAATGATATTGCCAAATTGATGAACAGTAGAAATGAAGAACAGGTGAAAAGTTTACCAACTACTTTTGCCACATTTCTTCCTAATAATGAATACAACATCCATTGATGACAAAACTCTTCTCAAAAATTCAAGTCCTAATTCTCTACTCAGGACTAGTTATTCTCCAATATTGTGTGGTATATAATTAGCAAACAAATTCAAAAGAAAACATTTTTTAAAGGCATGACTAAAAGATAATAATTCCATTTTAATTCGTGGACAAGGCCATATATTCACCTGTTTCTTATAGCTTACAGTTCTCAGCAGTATTTCTATTGCCTTTTTTTCTTCCAGCAACTAGATATTTAGAGTTGATATTAGCTGGTCCAGAAACCTTTATTGGATCCTCAGTGAAGGTTATTTGCATTTGCTGCTGTACATCAGGCTGGTCTGTCTTACTTTAGCACATTTTCTTCTTTTTTATTCAATTGTGTCTGATTCTTGGAGACTCCCTGGACAAGTCCTTGTAGGTTTTCTTCACAGGGCTTTTGGAAATAGGTTATTATTGCCTCCTTTCTAGGGCTGAGAGAAAGTTATTGGCACAAAATCTATACACTATTTAAGTATCACAGTTGGCTCAAATTCAGACTGACCATGCTGCAATCTAAATCTAACACAGGCTGTTAAGTAATTTGCATGACCCTGTTCAAGAAGGAATGTTACAATAAACCCATCAGACTCAGAGGGGTTCCTGGCAAATCCTTTCCAGGGTATTCATATGTTGCCTTCAACTACAAATAGTCCTCAATACAACCCTTCATTTAGTGACTGTTTGAAGTTACAACTACACTGGAAATAGGTTATCATTGCCTCCTTCTAGGGCTGAGAGAAAGTTATTGGCCCAAAATCCGCCACCTGGCAGAACTTGAACTCATGTTTTCCCCATTTCTAACCTGATATCTTAACCATTACACCAAACCGGCATATTATAAACTAGTTCAATATTAAATAATAGTTCAATTTCCTCATCCCCACCAATTGACCCCACTCTGCCAATTCACATAACAGAAGAACAGCTGCATGTGTTTTTAAAAAGCTTTAGAGGACTGCGAAGCTGATTTTTGTGAGAGGCTAGCCTGGGGTATATGTGTATCTCAGTAGACATTAATGAAGCTCCTGATTTATAATCTCCTGTGGATTTATGAAAGCACAAGAAAGCAATTAAATGAGAGAACACACCAGAAAACTTTTCTTCCCCCACAAAGCAAATCAAAGGATGCGACCATCACGGGAGGGGGTGCTTTGGTATTTCACACTATTAACTATCGCAGTTGGATCAAATTAATGGATTATCCCTCTCTTGTGGAGGAAACTGTTCTCTTATTCTAAAGCAGTCTGGAAATTTTAAGGGCTCTAACGAAGACAAAAGCAATGATCAATGCTGCATTTTCCTTCTACTCTCAACATATTCGAAGAATTCCTGAGGCCCTGCTAGAAACAATCATGTTTTAACCAAACTAAAGCACACTATCATTGTAAAGTATTAAATACTATTCGTATTTCCACGAATCAGTTTGCATTGTGCCTTGACATCAGCATTAATCCAGGTTTAGAATGCATCTAATGCCAATAAAATTGCTGAATGCCAAAAGAAAAATCGTGGGACAAAAAAAGAGGCCCTTACTAGAACAATCACAAAATCTGGAATTTTTGTTTCAATGTCAAAACTTGTGACATCACAACAAAAGCTTCATTCCTTATGCATGTTTGTGTGCTATTGCACTCCACATACAAAAGGGGCAGAGTTTGCGCTGTGATGGTGTGATGTATTTTATCAGTTTCCCCTTCTCTAGATGGCCCGGTTTGAGAAGGGCATCACGTTTACAAGTACTACACATTTACAAGTACACATTTATAAGTACTACAAGTACCACATTTACAAGCAGCCACCAAAGAGGACCCGGCATGGGGATATGTGAAAGAACATTCTTGAAGAAGGTCTTGCAGAAGAAGAGATTAATTTGTGTGCCAGAAATAGCAATGCTGCTTCTCCCCTAAAAAGCTTCATGATTTGAAAGTATTTTTTGCATGGTTTTGAAGATCATGAGTTAAAAACTGTACAAGCTAATTAACCAGATGATTCACATGAACTTACAGAACTTGCTGGTATTAATACATATCAAACAGATTTCCTACTGTTGCACTTTTGGTTGTTTTTTGGTTTTTCTGTTGAAATTGCAATGAAAATAGTAACTCAACAATCAGTAAAGCATTCATTCTTAGCTTCACCTAGCAGAGTTTCAGCAGATCCAAATGAAACCCTTTTCCTTTCCTCTCCATTCCTCAATTATCCTTATCTTTTTCTTAATGTCTGCATAAAAGCCTATTCATAAAAACATATTTAAACAGACATTTGATATGTAATTATTAGGAAAAATATTAATATTTCCAGTAATAATATTTTAAGATTTATGTAATACTGTGTTGGAATCCCTAAATCTCATGAATTTTTGGGAGTGCATTTAAAAAAAAAGACTTGTCATTTGTGAAAATTAAGTTCTAGCCCAGAAATCTTTGCAAATTCTCTAACTCAGGGGTATCAGACTGGTTTTTATAAAATGACAGCCCATGGGCCAGATGCATCACGCACAGGTCACACCCACCTCAGCTCCACAAAGGCAAAAAACATCACGATATATCATGTGACATCATGTGATGTGATCGAGTTTGACACTAGTGCTGTAACTCCTCAAAATAATCAGCTGGATGGGAAGCATTTGAAAGAATCAGAATCGTGCTATCTGCAAATAGATTCAAAAGATAGGTCTTGACACTCAATTTTATCCTGTAAATCTGATGGTTGGATGTTAGTGCTATTGTCAATGTTTCTATAGCTAGATCGACTAATAAAGATAAAAGGGGGCATTTCTGCTTGGTACATCTTAAAATTATAATAGAATCTGCATCAGAATTGTTTTGTTTTATTGAGTTTTAATTGGTTCTTTACCAATCATTTTATAAAAGCCAGCTCTTGAATTTCAATTTGTGCAATATTTGTTTTAAAACAATTGTATTTCTAGAGAACCAGCGGCTTTAAATGTATCTAAAGAACACACGATTAATGAAGATGTATTAATTTTTCTAATTTATATATTATTTAATAATTTCTTGATAGTGGTAGATAATATATCTTGAGTTGCAATAAAACCACATGGATCTATAGAATCAATTTTATTTATGATCACTTTTAAATACTTAACTAACAATATACTGTAGATCAGGGATCCCCAACTCCCAGTCCGTGGACCGGCACTGGTTCGCGGCATGCCAGAAGCCAGGCCGCACAAACGAACGAAGCCCCCTCTGGTCCACGGAAAAATCTCTCTCCACAGAACTGGTTTCTCATGCCAAAAAGGTTGGGGGTCACTGGTGTAGATAGTTGAGAAATGAAATGGGCCTGTAAGATTCATTTAAATATTAATTGTTGTTGGTCATGGAGTATAACTGCTGAAAAAACTTTACTTATATCTTTAGTTTTAGTCACTATTTGGCCACTTCCGTTTTTAATTTCGCTCATACATTATATCACATTCATCTGGAAAAAAATATGAATGGCTAGTTGAATTTTTAAATTTTCTACACTGATTTTACCTAAATGAAATCATGTCAAGAATAATGATGTTATGATAAGTATTTCAAATGCATTGTGGCACTTCAACCTTCTCACAACATGTACCCCCTCCCCCCGCCCCCCAGAAATGTCTGATAGATGGTCTTTCAGCCAGCAACCTTTGGCTCCACAGCCTGGGAATTCTAGCAGATGCAGTATGAGCATGGCTGAGCAAAACAGATTAAAAAGGAATTTCTGAGTTCAAAAATAAAGCTAAATTTCCTTCAGATCAGACTCAACTTCTGATGACTTCTTCACAAAAAACATTCATGTAATTTTCTCATCAGCAACCAGCTTGTCATTACCTTCTTCCAGTCTGTTTTTCAACTTTCCAGACTATCCCACAAACTTGGTATTTCCTAGCAGTTTCCCATCCAAATACTAGTTGGGTCCAATGCTGCTTAGCTTTCCAGGATTAGCTGAGGCCAAATAGCTGCTGCCACCTAGCTGAGCTTGGGCCAAAACCTGAATGCACAAAATAGGAGAGAGGCAAACTTTGAAAAATTAACTGTTTTTCATCAGGCCATTTTGTATCCATATTCACAAAATGTAGACTTCCAGCTTATCTAACCCAGACCTTTTTTCTCACTTTGTAGATTTTGCTCAGTTGATGTTAAAAGATTAATTCTTTGACAGCGGTAACAGATTCAGAAACCTAGCAGAATATTCTGATCTCAGCGGCATGTGACTTTTTCTGTGGAATGGTGATGACATGTCTAAGTTATTATTATTCTCTAAACCGAAGGTAATTTGAGTACCTTCCTTCACATGGTCTCCACATGTGTTTCAGTGCATGCTTCTTTCATATGAGCTGAGAGACAGAATACATTCTAGAGGTTATTAAAAAGTTGGCAGAATTCAGGCTGATCATGCTGCAGTCTAAATCTAACCCAGGCTATTAAGTCATTTGCATGACCCCGTTCAAGAAGGGGTGTTACAACAAACCCATCAAAACAGGGGTCTCCAACCTTGGCAACTTTAAGCCTGGCGGACTTCAACTCCCTGGCTGGGAAATTCTGGGAGTTGAAGTCCTCCAGGCTTAAAGTTGCCAAGGTTGGAGACCCCTGCATCAGAGGGCTTCCTGACAAATCCCTTCCGGGGTATTCATACGTTGCCTTCAACTACAAATAGTCCTCAACACAACCCTTCATGTTCGAAGTTACAACAACACTGGAAAAGGTGACATGACCATTTGTCACATTTACAACCTTTGCAGCATCTAGTCACATGATCAAAATTCAGACGCTTGGCAACTGACTCATATTTATGACCCTTACAGTGTCCTGGGGTCATGTGATCACTTTTTGTGACCTTCTGAAAATAAAGTCAATGGAGAAGCCAGGTTTACTTAATAACCATGTTACTAACTTAACACCTGTGGTGATTCACTTAACATCTATGGCAAAAAAAGTCATAACATGGGGCAAAACTCACTTCACAACTTTCTTGCTTAGCAGCGGAAATTTTTGGCTCAATTGTGGTCGTAAGCTGGGAATTACCTCAGTGGTGGGATTCAATTTTTTTTACTTTTGGTTCTGTGGGCATGCCTTGGTGGGCATGGCATGGTTTGGTGGGTGTGGCAGGTGAGGGCTACTGTAAAATCTCCATTCCCACCACACTCCAGGGGAAGGATACTGTAAAATCCTATTCCCTCCCCACCCCCACTAACCTGCTTTCCAGCTCTGTTCTCCTGTGCAGGGCAACAAAAGAAGGGTCAGATGATCAGCTGGGACCCAGGAAGCAGAGAATAGATGGGGATGGGGCCAGTCAGAGGTGGCATTTGCCAGTTCTCCAAACTACTCAAAATTTCTACTACCGGTTCTCCAGAACTGGTCAGAACCTGCTGAATCCCACCTCTGGATTACCTGTATTCCTTCCAAAGGCATTCTTATTCCCACCTCTTGCAACAGATCCAGAAATGAACATTTTTTCTCCTGGGAAACTCTGGAGATCCTACCATAATAAGATAAGCATCTTATTACCTACTTGCTGGGAAAAGCAAAAAAAAAAAGGATACTTATATCTCTTCTTTCTAACTATCCAGCAGGAAGACTGATGATGCTGTTGTGCGTAACAGTGTAATCTGAGGCAGATACCGTTCTACTAAGAATATACATGTATTATCATTCATACATGGCTGTATACATTGGAGTCGTGAACCCCTGGGTTGTGGCCCGGTAGTGGCCCACAGCTTGTTCGGAACTTGACCGTGCAAGTGGTGGGTGAGTGCGTGTGTGCATTTGCTCTTGCGCAGCTCCTCTTGTTTGACCAGTGGGTGCGCGTGCCCTCCCCTTGCACAAATGGAGCTGGGCGCCTGAGCACGTGTGCCTGCCCCTCTCGCAAAACCATCCCCACTCTCCTCTGCTGGTCCGCCAAACTAGAAAGATTGGTGACCATTGCTTTATACATGATAAGGCCTTATAATTGAAAATACATATTTTCCCTGGGTGGAAGAACAAACATTAACTCCAGAAATAAAGAAAGCAAATATAAGAAAGCGCAGTTCTGATTGTATAAAGAAAACACAAGGACTATGAAGGAAGAAGTTAAACCAGGCTTCGTTTCCTGAATATTATATTATTCACTAGTAAAGCTGTTAAGCAATAGCAGCAATAGCATTTAGACTTGTATATCTTCCCTTAGCACTTTACAGAACTCTCTGGGCAGTTTACAATGTAAGCATTTTGCATATTGCCCCAATAACCTGAGTCCTCATTTTACTGACCTTGGAAGGATGGAAGGCTGAGTCAACCTTGACTCAGGATCGAACTCCAAGCTTTGGGCAGAGTTTATTGCATTCTAATCATTGCACCACAGAGTAGGGGTGACCTTGAAGCTTCCCCTGGATCATAGTAAAAGACGCTACCTGTGATGAGTGAAAGAATGATTTGAGGAGGATAAATTTGACACTCAGATGCAAGTGAATATAATGTATATATGGAGATTCTCAATCATCCAGGTTGTGGTTGTCCAAAAGGTTCTTTTTCAAAAGACAATGGGATTTTCTTTGTTTTCCTTGAAAAAGTCTTGCTTCCCATCCGAGAAACTTCTTCAATTCATTCATCGATCAACCCATACTTTAAGATCTTGAGGGAACAGAAATCTCTTCTGAAGCATGTAGTTTGGCTATGCCTATCTGAGAATGGCCGAAGCAGGAATCCCTTCTTCATCCTTCTATTAAGAAGAGATCCTGTGGCCGAATGAATGTGCCAACCTTCACCTTGTAGTAAAGAAGCCAGCTACACAGTAGCTTTCTCCTTCTCAGCTCAGTTGAGGACTGGAAAGAGCGGGCACTCTGCTAATATTAATGACCAGCTCTGGAGGGCTGCAACTGAGAAAGTCACTCTTGTGAGCTGTACCACTGCTGTTGACGCTTTGCAGATCTCTCTGCAAAGAAACATGAAATCCTAGTTTCATCCCTTCAGCTCCCTTCAGTCCTGTTCTATGTACATACTATTGTGAAATTCTTGTTCTTCTGTCCCTTTATCATCTTTTTACTGTTATCTGCGTAAGTGCCCTGATCCAGTTTTGAGTCACATAGCCAACAACTATGAAAAGAACGATCAGATGGCAAAATGCATCTTTACTGATGGAAGCAGTTTCATCTAATTCCATTCAGGAGGGAAAGCTACCTGTTTTCCTTCTAGCTGCCAACCCTGCCATCTGGCACAAAGACATCTAAAGAAGCTGCTTTAGACCGGCAGCTTCTTTCATCCTCTGGTCCATGCCTAATCTGAACTGCTCTGCTCTGCCTAGACTCTTACGCTAATAAACCTCAAAACAAGAGTATCAAATGCAATTGTTGGCTCTGTTTAATAGGGAAGAGATTAAATTTGCTCTGTTGCTATAAAACGTTATGCAACATTTAAAAACTAATCTATCTTTATGAGGAAACAATATTCAGATTATTAGCTGGCAAGGCAGTACTATCTGTGCTGTTGTCTTTGCAACCGCACAATGCAAACTTAAGCGCTTTTACTCAAAAGTCTTAAGTTGCTTGGGCTTCCCCGCCCCCCACCCTTTGTGGTTTTCTGTTGACTTTACAGTTCTGTGGTTGTTATTTAAATTCCATTTTTTATTTTTGGGGATTACGATCATTCTAATATAAGATGGGTAATAGACAGGGGTGGGATCCGACCGGTGTAACTACCAGTTTGGTGATTTGCATTTTGCGTGTGGAACGTCGTCAGCTATGCTGCCCGGACAGCTGAAAAGCGCTGCACGTGGGTGCGCAGCATTTGAAAAGCCTCTTTTTTCCTGCTTTTTCAATCTCAGCTGTGCCACGCAAAGCAGCTGAGGTTGAAAAAGCAGGAAATAAAAGTCAGGTAAGAGCCTGGGCAGGCGGGTGGGCCAAAACAGCAGCTGACACAGAACCGGTTCTGTGTCTTCTGCTCTTCAGAGCTACCAGTTCTACAGAGCTGGACAGAACCAGTAGAATCCCACCCCTGGTAATAGGCTATATAAAAATGAAGAGCAAAGGGACAATTTGAATAAAACACTGGCATATGTTTCCTCATCATGCCTTTTAGAAAACGAAGGCTTGTTGCTGCTTTGTTTTGGATTTCTGGAGCATTAGTATTACATTCAGTAATAGCATGAGGATATTAATCTTTAGCAGGATGAGGGAAGGAGTCTAGGTACCTTTCATGGAGAAATGAATTTTGTTTAACAAGTTTTACTTCTTAGAGAAAAGTAATTTAATTATATAGTTTAATTATATAAAAGTACAAGTTCACGTCGCATCTCGGACTCCATTTGGATACTTTGCTTTGGATGAAAGACTGCATATCGTATCTTCACTGAGCCAAGAGGAAATGGGAAATCACAGAACTCAGAACACTGCCGCATTCATGTGAACCCTACCAAAGCCCATCAGTCATAACTAATGATGATAGAAGCTCACTTCCAACACACTTCTGTACAGTGTTTCAACATGCATACAGATGCCTGGAGTTCCCTGAGAAGGTCTATCAAGGTAGGTGGATCAATCAAGGTACATTTATAGATGAGCAAATTCCATAACAAAGAAGTCATGCAAGTTCAGAAGCTGTGGAACTGGCCCATAGAATGGACTAAATGGATAACATCATGATCATGATAGAATAGAATAGAATAGAATAGAATAGAATAGAATAGAATAGAATAGAATAGAATAGAATAGAATAGAATAGAATAGAATTCTTTATTGGCCAAGTGTAATTGGACACACAAGGAATTTTGTCTTGGTGCAAATGCTCTCAGTGTACATAAAAGAAACATACATTCGTCAAGAGTCAAGAATCACCAAGTATAACACTTAATAATAGTCATAAGGTATAATAAGCAATCAAATCATATTAGGAAACAATCAATATAAATCGTAAGGATACAAACGACAAAGTTACAGTCATACAGTCATAAGTGGGAGGGGATGGGTGATAAGGAATGATGAGAAGATTAATAGTAATAGTAGTGTACACTTTGTAAATAGTTGAACAGTGTTGAGGGAATTATTTGTTTAGCAGAGTGATGACTTTCGGGAAAAAACTGTTCTTGTGTCTAGTTGTTCTGATGTGCAGTGCTCTATAGCGTCGTTTTGGAGGAAGGAGTTGAAACAGTTTATGTCCGGAATGTGAGGGGTCTGTAAATATTTTCACAGCCCTCTTTTTGACTTGTGTAGTATACAGGTCCTTGATGGAAGGCAGGTTGGTAGTAATCGTTTTTTTTCTGCAGTCCTAATCCTAATCATCATCATCATCATCATCATTATATTCCAGGGTTGAAACAGGGGAGAATATCCTTCCCACCATCTTAGTTGAAGTAATCAGTAAATGTGCTGCACTAATCAATAGCCTTTCCCTTTCATAAAGGTCCTTTTGTCTTCCATCCAGGTGGCCTGTCCCTATTTTTTAAAAGCCTTGCTTGTTTACTTTAACGGGGATACATGAACTGTGGAAACAACATGTTATTTTATGTGTCTAAACAATAACTCAGCATTTTCAGAATGGGAAATTAACTGTATGTACATGAAATATAGTTCAACTTCTAAATTGGAGCTCAAAGCGTAATGGTTTCATTTAGACTTTGAGCATCTTAGAATCAGTTCCTGATATGATTGCTCTCACACAGTCATCTGGTTTGGGGAGCTGAGTTGATTTATTCTTGACTATGCTCAGGCTTATTAGAAGCTGCAGCAAATCTGGTATTTTCCTTTGAATTGTTATGTCTTTGCACATCTTGCTGGCAATATGTTTTCTTGTTGGCAAGAAGTATGCCTCACCCTGCTTTCTAGCTCCTGGGCTCAAGCCATCTATTATTTCCTCTTTACCCCTCCTGGAACTCCAGGGTGTGTTTCTGGAAGCCATCTCCTCAGGTTTTTTGTTGCTCAGATCCTACTGCCCTGCCCTTCCAATTCAACCACATACAATCCTGGTCATCACAGATTGGAATCTTGCCGGCTTGTAAAATGGCTGCCATGCTAGCATTCGATTCAGGGTGGCTTTAAAATGCAGCAGAGGAATAATGACAGCAGGGAGCTGAGAAGTCTTGGGAGGATTTCAGTATTTTTGTTTACACTTTGTTTCACTAACCTCCCCTATAGAGCTTCCCATTGTAGCATCCTCTGAGTTTTGGTTCCAAACCACAGGCAAATACACACAAATACTTGTACTGAGAAACATCTGTGTGTGTGCTAGCAATTTACTTGGCTTCCTTTTGGTGTGGTGTGAAGGGAAGATATTTTCCTTACTACTCCAAGGTAGCCCATAGGGCTGGATATTGATTGGATAGTATTCTTTGCTGCCTTCTATATTTCGGTTGAAGAGAGAGTAAGTGACTTGTGATTGGCTAAACCATCTTCTTTCCATGATCTCTGATGTTGGAAGGTCAACCAAAGTGAAGAAGACAATTGTGGGTTAGTTTTTATTTGACTTGGGAGAGACTGGGGAACAGTGATGCTGGTGTGGAAGCATCTTTGGAGGGACGCACAGTCTATTTTTCTTTTGCAATGTTACTGTTTTTATCATCTCTATTCCTCTTCCTTACAAAGGCTGATGAGAAAATGTCTGATTCACTTTGATAGGTTGTTTTTTTTAAAGCTTTAAAACATAGATGGAGAGACACATTTTAATAAAATATTATTAATGGATCTTTTGTTCTAAAATGAAAACATTAAAATGGTTGGTTTTTAAGAGATTTTTGACTCCAAGTTAATTGTTTCCTGTTAATGTGAACAGAAACAAACATATTAAATCTAGACTGTTGAAACATATAATCCTCCCACAAAAAAACAAAAAAACAAAACAAAACCTTTATTCATCTTTTGGAAGTAAACAAGGATTGGAAAGCCTCTTTTGTTTCATAATTCCAGAAGTGCCCAAACATTTACAGCTCTTTCAGTCAAATTCCACTACAGCCTCACTCCTGGTGAACACATCTCTCATCTTCCCCAGATGATTTTCATTGTATAAAACATCCACATCCAATAAACTACACAAAATACAGCATGAGAAAGAAAAGGGGGCAGGAAATGACTCTCTTGCATGGGTTTTACATCATATTGCCTTGGGTTGCTATGTTATAAATTTTGAATATGCAATTATATATAGTATATATTATATATTCAATCTTAGACAATTAGCTGGGACATAAACTGTGACTTACTGTTTACAGCTAAAAGTTGCTGGTTGTTGACAGTTCTCCAAAGTTACAATTTTAAGTTTAAAAAAGGAAAAGTTCAGACTAATAAGCTGTTTTTGATTGACAACTTCAGGCACAATTACAAGTATTGAAACAGTTGGACAAATGGAGAGAAGAAAGTTATTAGAAACTATACTGGGAAATTAGAAGGTATCAATAAAGGAGAATATTTGTAGTTCGGGGTTGAAATGAGGGATCCTTGGTATTCTCCAAGCTTGGTTATTTTCTTGCAGATGTTTCATTACCCTAACAAGATAACATCATCAGTTCTAGTAAGGGGTGCTCTTTGCTATCAGTTTATATTCTGGTGACTTGCCTGTATACTGGGAAATATTGAAGGATTTATAGATTGAGATAGCTAAGAAAAACAGGGGTAGTTCGGAACATTCTGAAGAATAGAAAACAACATGGGTCATGGTGATTTCTCTCATTATAGTGTTATTAGTCAGATGGAAGCTTCCATAGGAAAAATAATAATGAAATCGCTACAGCTGGAGCTTGGCATTATTAGATGTAATGTTCTACAGATTGTAGATCATCACCTTTAAAGCTTCCCTAATTCCCCTCTCCCCCCAAATGAAAGTCTAGAAAAGAAAAACAATTGGACAAACTAAAAAAGATGTTGTGCAGAATGAGTACAGTGATAAATGCAACCCAAGAGGAGGAAAAAAAATTGATGCCTGTTTACTTGGTTCTGCAATCAGATTAGGTTCTGGCACTATTAAAGACAAATCTACTATGAGACAATAAATAAATTTAGTCAAAACTAACAATTGTAGATGGATTGGGGTGTTGTCATAGCCTCACATGCTATATCTGCTGAAATATATTCCTCCCATCTGAAAATATTGAATTCAGTATGTGCCATAATCAGATTGTGTGCATCATACCTTTTATGGTATGCCACAAATGACTATCTTTTTTTCTTTTTAGCTCCCTGATTAGATGAGAAACATATTCTAAAGTGAAAAAAAAATTGACTACCGGAGGGAGGGCTACATCAAAATGCTAAGGTTTATCTATTGAATAAGGAAGAGAGGGAAACTCCTGTATAATTTATGGATACACTATTCATCATATGAAATGGACAAGGTCAAAATCTCATACAATGTTTAAACCTGATCAGTTGTCCTTTTCTAGCTTCCTCGGAGTAACTTATCAGCTCTGTGTGGGATTGACCATTGCTAAAGGTACATCTGAGAAGAAAGTGTTCTGATAAGCCCTTTATGAAACTACCTCTACTCAGCTATCATTGAAGGACTGGAGTAACATTTTACATTCTTAATATGGAGGTGAAGATTGCCAAACTGCCTGTTAACGTCTCAGTCATCCTAACTTTTAGTTAGCAATTGGACAGTAAATCAATTCCATCTCTACAGAAAACATCTTCATAGCTTAAATTGCCATAATAATGTGGTTGTGTGTGTAACTGTTTCTGTTGTTTTTGCCTGCCATATAAGTGGCATTTTTTTTGGAGGTAATAATAATTATAGACAGTTTGGTATAGAAATGATGTGATAATAGGAATTTAAAGTATTCTATAAAACTTCATAGAAGAAAGTAGCTCTGGAAAAGAACTACAAAACACTAATCATATCCTGAGTATGATTGCACTAAAATTTAAGCTGATTTTTTTTGTTAATTTCAGTACTGTAGTCAACAGCCTAATATTATAGATTTAAATAACAATATTAGTTTAATTATTAAACTTTGAAGAGACATAAATTTTTCTTTGAAAATATATATTTTCAACATTGTAGCCACATGTCAGGGACCAATTTAAAATATTTAAATTAAAGCTCCGTGTCTTGTTAGTAAATAAGAATTTTGTATGTATTGCTTACTTCTATTTGTTGTCAGACAAATGTTTGAGATTTCTTCTAAGTTTTAAATAATTTAATTGCTACCGCCTAATTTTCCCATTTAGTTGTAACTATCAATGTTGCTGAATTTACTGGTTGAAACAGTAAAGGGACTAGTTATAAAATGTGAATTTAAACAACTGATCCCCCTGACTGTAGTCTTGGCTACAGTTCCTCAAAGCCAAAAATTGGGAGGTTGAGCTGATTCTTTTCATTGGTTTTCCAAGGTTGGTGATGAGCAAGTCATGAAATATAAATCTTTCATCTACAATGCTTTCATTCCTGTACTGAGAAAACTCCATCTATAACAATAAACCACTTCATATTACTTCTTTTTAAAACATTTATTGATCCAACCAATACCTTCGGAATTCCCTAGTGTTCCCCTCGCCTTGTTCTAATCAAGGCAAACTATGCTTAGTTTCTGACATCAGCCACAGTCACCTAGGAATTGCCACTTGCTGAGGTATTGAGTTAAAATAGCTAATGATAGAAGTATTGGAATGTGTAAAACCAATATATTAGAAAACATTGTTTCATTTTTTTTATTACTATAACTCATTGGCTTCAGTGGTTATATTCCATGTGCAAATACAGTGATTGTTTCAAATACTGGACTATTATAATTTTTGGTCAGTTCTAGGATAACTCATCTCATTCCAAATTCTGCCAATGATTTATATGAAGGGCAGATCCTTGCCAAGGGGCAAAACCACATTTGGAGGGCCACAGATTCTCAATCTCTTTTATCCTGTCCAATATTTTTAAGGAAAACTATGCTATTCTTTGTAGCTTGTTTGGTAATGAAATGTAATTTTAGGTAAGATTTGTTGTGGATGCAACAAATGACTAGATCCTAAATATTTTCCCTTAATCAATAGCTTATGGGCCGCCTGTGGATCCTCCTTTATGCTTGTAGTTTGGATTAGTGACTATTCCTCAAATCGCAGTACTTTTAAAAGAGCCACATAGTTTGTATATGCCAAAGCTGTCACAATGACTTGTTGCCTTTGGTTAGCCAGCTTGGTTGCAGTAACAGATGTGTAAAAAAGGATCTTTGATATATATTTGAAAGGTTAAATCTTATTCTTTTTATATAACCACCTTCTTCAAAATAACATCTAGAATTCCAACTGAATGCTTTATGGTATGATTAAAAAACCCAGATAATATATTTATAACAAGAATAGGTCAATGTTTTCCTATTATGGGAAGGATAAAATAACTAAAATCAATAAATCTACACATCATAAATGTAACTTCAATCTGCAACATTGGGAAAATTATTAGCAGAACCTCATGATGTCTGGATGTTATAGCTTGTAAATTTCTCCATACATGTGTGTGTAGTTATGTACATACTTGCTATTCACCCCCCCCTTCTAGAATTCTGTGAACACACTCCATAGAATGTGCATTTGATTCTCCTTTCATTTTATAGACAGACAGACAGACAACAGGGATCTTCTGAATACATGGCTTTCTGGTATTATACTGTGCCTCTCTTCCCAAATAGCTATTGGCAGAGAAGAACAATTTACCATTTTCCAAATTCTTCATATGTTCCTGGGCGGGATTATGGGTTGATTAAAATCAAGACAGGAGATGAATGCCTGTTTGTATGTCATGTTTTTGACACCCCAATTGTGGATGGTGGTGGTCCTGTGATGATTTTCCACAACCAACCACAGTTGTAGCAAAATGTTCTCCCTCTCTAAAATTAGTATGAGCCACCCAGAAGCTTGCAGGAAAGGTTCAAAAACAGCTCTGTGGTGTTCTTTCTGATTCTGTGTCAGAGCCTTCTTGTGACTGCTGGAAATAAAGGTAAAGGTAAAGGTTTCCCCTGTCCAGGTGTGTCTCACATTAGGGGGCGGAGCTCATCTCCATTTCCTAGCTAAGCAAGCCAGCGTTGTCTGAAGATGCTTCCGTTGTCATGTAGCCAGCATGATTATATGACGAGAACACGAGATGTATGGAACTCTGTTAACTTCCCACCAAAGTGGTACCTATTTATCTACTCGCATTTGCATCCTTTTGAACTGCTCAGTTGGCAGGAGCTGGGGTAAGTAACAGGAGCTCATCCCATCACATGATACTTGGGTCTTGAATGTGGTCTGTCAGCTTTCTAGCTGACAAGCTCAGCATTTTTAATCACTGGCTGCTGGAAATGGCCTTTGTCTAAATTGCTGCATGACATTAGACAGGCCAAGCAGTTGTTCTCTCTTGCCTAGGAGCTTAACAACAAAAAACTGAACACAAAATGGATGCTTATGAATCCTCTTATGCTAATATATCTATAAATGGGAAAATACTGGAGCGTGAATATTTAATTTTCTGGAGTTCAATAGCATTTTCAAGTATAGTTCCTTATTCTTTTAGAGAGGCTAAGTTTATATATAAAAATATAAACTTAGCTGCTCTGAAATGGAAGAAAAGAAATAAGAATGACAATCACACCAAGGAAAAGAAGGGATAGTAGAAGAGAAATTTGGGTAAAAATGACATAAAATAATGTCCATGCTCCAAGGCCAGCATATTGTTTTTAATAGTTACTAAAAAGAATGATTAGCCCTTTATATTTTTTGTTAAGCTATAACAATAGCACTTAGACTTATATACCACTTAATGGTGCTTTACAGCCCTCTCTAAGCGGTTTACAGGTCAGCATATACCCAACAATTTGGGTCCTCATGTTACCCACCACAGAAGGATGAAAGGCTGAGTCAACCTTGAGCCTGGTGAGATTCGAATTGCCAAATTGCAAGTAGCCAGCAGTCAGCAGAAGTAGCTGAAGTACTGCATTCTAACCACTGTGCCATCATGGCTCTTAAGCAATATATTAATTTAGCTCTTAAACAATATATTAAATTAATTACTCTTAGGAACATAAGTTTTTATCAGACTCTTAAAGTGATTATTTGGTGACGCAGCCAGTTCCTCAAAGTAGAACAAGTTGGACAAAATTGGGATGCATGAGGTTTTGAAAGTTAAGCAGGATTGATAAATCTAAAGAATTCTGAGTAGTATACTTTCTTTCAGATAACAGATAATCAGAGTTGGAAGGTCTCTGATTGTAGGTCATCTAGTCCAATCCCCCGCCCAAGTGGGAGACCCTATACCATTTCTGACAAATGGCAGTCCAATCAATTCTTGAAGGTCTCAAGTGATGGCACTCCCCCAACTTCCGAGGACAAGCTGTTCCATTGGTTGATTGTTCACATTGTCAGAAAGTTTCTCCTTATTTCCAGGTTAAATCTCTCCTTGGTCAGTTTCCATCCATTATTCCTTGTCTGGCCTACAGGTGCTTTAGAAAATATTGACCCCTTCCTCTCTATGGCAGCCCCTCAAATATTGGAAGACTGCTATCATGTCTCCCCTGGTCCTTCTCTTCATTAGACTAGCCAAGCCCAGTTTCTGTAACCGTTCTTCATATGCCTTAGTCTCCAGTCCCCTAATCATCCTGGTTGCTCTTCTCTGCACTTTTTCTAGAGTCTCAACATCTTTTTTATAATGTGGTGACCAAAACTGGATGCAGTACTCTAGGTGTGGTCTTACTAAGACTTTATAGAGTGGCATTAGTACCTCACTTGATCTCAATTGTATCCGTCTGTTAATGCAATTTAGGATTGCATTAGCTTTTTTGGCTGCTGCTGCATATTACTGCCTCATATTTCACTTACAGTACTACTTTTCAAGACTTTTAATATTTTTAGAAGTATAATTTATTTTACATGGGGAGGCTTAGACAGCCTTTGAGACATCATTTTAAAAAGTTATATTTAACTAGCCACTGTATTTATTTTTATACTTATACCACCTGATGCAAGATGACATTTTTGTCTCAAAGTAAGTATTCCATAATTGTTAGATTTAGTAAGCAAACTGCAGTTTTCATATAAAGCAAATGTAAATTTTGGGAGCATTAGCTTCATCATTTTATATTTCCTCTTCTTTCTTTAAACCAAGGGGAAACATTAAAATAGCATAGGAATTGATGTCCTGTATGCTTTCCAGAAAGAAAAATCTGTCCATTAAAAGTAGGAATGAATTAATTTACATTAGTTACGTTTGAATCAGTTATCATCCACTGCATTTAGAATAGCTCCTCTTTTTTGGTGAATTAGATATTGTTAGCAATTTTCTCTCTGAGGATCTTTAATTGCTTTTGAATTAGACTCAGACTGTAGAGATATTGTTGATGGCTCCTGAAAGTTTTGAATGTTTTGCTCATAATCTGTACAGACATGACCTTGTTTTGTCCAGATCTTCAGGTCTGAAAATCATTAAATATTTATATTTGCATATCCTTATTCTTTTGTAAAGTTAACAGTTTATTTACTTTTTGAATTTGTGTTCCATCAGAATCTCATGACTCTTAGAGTATATGATGCATGCAAGGAAAGGAATTAAGATATATATGGTAAAAATAAAATAATTAAAAGCTAAATAAGGAAATATTCATTTATTTATTGAATTTGAATAGCCATAATCATTATCATAATATAGTCATAACATTAGTCTACATATATATTAATAATTTAAAAAGTGAAACAGAGCATCATTGGAATGTTCTCTGTAACAGTTCAGATGGTTTAACTTTGATTTATATTTTTACTTGTAAGTTTTAAATTGTTTTTCATTCTGATTTTAATATACACTTTTCTTCATATATTTATGTGGCTTTATTGTGATGTTGTAAATCACCCAGAGTCACTTATGTAAGATGAATGGTGTGAAAACTTAATAAATAATAAATACCTTTTCAGATATACAGTAATATTAAAAAATTTGTCACCTCAAAGTTATATGACGAAGGTCAACAATTTAGATCAGAATCATGATCTAGGAAGTGAATACCATTCTCAGGACCTTGATTTATTGATTCTTCTCTTAAATATAGAATGTTGTATAAGGGACATTTTTAAAATACATTTCAAGTAAATTCAGTCCTTTGCAGTCTAAATTAGAAGGAGGAAGCAAAGATGAAAGAAACATCGATTCATCAATATCGTTGTACAAACAAGATTTGAGGGCAAATAAGATCTGACTGCAAGATTATGTTCAGTTGTGTAGGTCCAGGTACGGAAAGAGTCAGAAAAGCAGAAGGAAAAGTGGCTTGACGAATTCTAAAAAGTATGTTGCATCAGAAAAAAAGAAGAAAAATTAAATGCAGAGATATAGGAGTTGAGAAACAGGTAAAAAAGAAGAATTTGTGTTAAACACTGCAAGACGAAAAAGAGACTAAGAGGAGAATACTGAACATATTTGCTTAGTGCATTCTACTCATGGAATCACCTTGAAACTCTGTTTGATGTATATTTTGCATCTTTGAGGCCTGGAGAAATTTGCCACTATCGTGTTATTAAAAGTTTCCATGAAGCCTCATAACATTCCAGCAGTGAGTTGAAGATCCTTAATGAGATGATTATAGTGTATCCTTTCCAGGAAACAGAGTGAATGTTCTAAAAAAAGAAGAACCGATACTACTAGGAATTGATACTGATATTCATAAAGAAAACATTCCCTGACTCCTGATGGGACCAAACTGTTTGAACGTTCTTTCCTAGGAATACCAGACAATATGGTGCAACTGCTTTTATGTCCTATTTATGGGATTCTTTCAAGCAGCTGTTGGACACTGAAGAGAGCAGAATGCCGGGATTATATAAGGCTTTGATCTATTTGGCAGGACTGTTCTTCAGCTCATGATTTGTTGTTGTTAATCTTTAGATCCACTTGGTTTCCCTAGAGTATGGCGACTTCTTTCCCATAATCTTTTCAGAGCTGAGATAAGGCCCTCTTGGACATTTATGGTGAAACAGATGGCAGTTAGAGTCCACTAGCTAGTCATGGTCTCCAGTCATTCTTTTCTTTCTTGTGAGGTAATCTTTTCTTCTTCATCTCATTACCAACATCTGACCTGATGGCGCTTGATAGTTTATCAGCCCCCAGGCTCACAATGTTAACACAGCCGATCTGTACAGAGACCTTGAGAAAGATAGTAGCATATTCACAACAGGAGGAAACTGCCAACAGAAACAGTTCCTGAATTTGTTCCCAAACAGGATGATTAAAAGAAAAAAGGAGGAAAAAAAAAAGAATTTCATTCAGACCACACACAAATCTTCTGGCTTGCATGTGGAGCCTCTAAGCATATACTTGCTTTACCCTTGCTGTATAAACACCAAGCTCAGAGATCTTCACATGGGTATATGTATTATTTTTGCTTAAAGCCTTTTAACTCAGCAGTATAGCAGTAATATTAAAAAAAAAAGAGTTCAGAAATACCTCGACAAAAAAATTGATTCTGGAGAAAATTAAGATAGCATAAATTACAGATCATCCTTAAAATTCATAAATTATGCTCTTGAGTAAGATACCTGGGTAGTTTTTTTTTTAAAAAAATAGGTACTATTGTATTTTGTTAAAATAAATGTACAAACATATGATCTTAAATATTTTTATATGTATACATGTGTTTTAGCTCAGGAAAATTTAATTAACCCAAAATAATGTAGCAGTAATCCTATGCACACATATTTGAGTTTTCCACTTAATTAATTGGTATTGATTTGCTTCTCAGTAAACAGATTTAAGATCATACGTCACAGCTATGTCACCAGTGGAATTTTCAAGGTAGAATACCTTGTAAAAGATTAATATTGATGAAGTGATTAAATTGTAAAAATGCCCCAAATAAACCATGACAAGAGAGGCTGCTGTTGTCTGAAAAAAAATGGCTTCTATAAGTTCCAGAGACAATGTGAAGACTCTATGGGAGTTTTGGAACAGCTGTTTAATAGTCCAACGACTCCAACCCAACACCTTTAATAAAATCAAGGTGGCAGCCCATGAAAATATTTGTGGTGCAGTAAATCTGATACTGTTGCTGAAAGATACCCTTAGGCCTTTTGACCAGCCTTCAACAGAAGTGACTATGGTACTCATTCCTTCTGCAAGGCCCTTAGACAAGGGCTGAAAACTCCTATAGACTACTAGCATAGCTTTGATATTTTAAACCAATTATCAACTTCAAAGGAAACAGAAAGTTGAATTCAACCATTTGCACAGGTCACATGACAGAAGATTCTATCTTAAAAAGAAATGTGCTTTTCTTGTAGGAAGAAAAATGTATTTGTTGCCCATAATATTGAAAAGTATGCTGTTCAATTAATTAGCACTGGGAGCAACATGAAGCAAACAAGCATGATGTTATTTTATGCTGCATGTTATCCCTTCCTCTTCAGAAAACAGAATTGTGGATGGGGAAGGAGAAATGAATTTCACAGGCAAATTGCAAACAGGTCTGAAAATAGTTCTGAATATTTGATACATTTCAGAATTAAGTTACATCAAAGAATGTTTTTTTAATTATCCCATAGATCAGAATAACACAATAATGCTTTCAAATAAGATATTTTTGTGGAAAGAATACAATAATAAGGAATCATCATACATACTCTGAAACAAGGCAGAAACAGCAAATTGCTTCAGAAAAAAATTTCAACTATGGAATCAGTTCACTGAAGTGGAAAGGAACTGAAAAGATAGAATATAAACCTGGAACTCAAAACAAAAGACTGGCTTGAATGGATATTCAAAGCAAAATAACCACAACATTAGACTGCCATATTGAAGACTGTCGAATTTCATTATCTTGCATGTGATATTTCTAAATTCCTGACAAGTTATTCTATACAAAATTAGGCAAAATCAAATTTTCTAATCTTACTTCTTCCCTTCCCTTTTCCCTATCCCTACCTCTACCCTTTCTCCTGCTCAGAGGTGGTATTCAGCAGGTTCTGACCAGTTTTGGAGAACTGGTAGTGGAAATTTTGAGTAGTTCGGAGAACCGGCAAATGCCACCTCTGGCTGGAGATTTTACAGTATCCTTCCCCTGCCATGCCCACTAAGCCACGCCCACAGAACCGTTAGTAAAAAAAATTGAATCGCACCACTGCTTCTGTTGCTTCAAAATGGAGAGCAAAATATGGTTTTGGGTGACAGGTCCTGACTTAGGAGAGCCTTTGCCTATTTTTCAGCCACTTTGGTTCAGAGTTGTGTCCTGGACTTTGGAAACAAACAGTGTGTGAAAGGAAGAATCTAGTTCCATGACAGCAGGATTTGAAAAATAATAATGAACAAGACAAGTTGTATTCTGGCTATGCTGAGAGGCAGATGTAAGCAGGTGGGTGGGTAGAATTGACAAGGAAGTTACCTTTTCTTTCATAAGCCATGGGAAATGGCTACAAACTGTCCATCTCAATTCTGGGGGATGCAGGACTCATAGTCAAAATTCAAGAAGGCAAATTATTTCTTGTGTTCCCACCTGATTCCTTAACCACTATGCTGTGCTTGCACCCCTAGTCATCAAGTTGGTTTACCTCTTGGTCACCTGATTTGACCTAAGTGGCCCATTTGATCCCTTGTGGATCTTCCCCCTCCAGTTTGGTTGGCCTGCTGCATTCTCATCCTGGACTTGCCTAACAGGAAACTGGCCTGGCCTCTTCTGTTTGTTTATATGTGTCTATGCCAGGGTGGAATGTGCTGGTGTTCAGGCTGACATTCTGTCTGAGCTTGCTAGACTTCTGTTTCTTCCTCAGAGGAAAAGGGCAATTTAGCAAATGGCTTGCAAGAACTGGATCAAAATGGCTAGATAACACCCTAGATGAAACTGTATTAGTCATCTCGAAACCTTGGGAAGATAGATAGGACAGAATTCCACACAAGAACCTCTCTCCTTCATTGCTACAACTCTCCCCCTCAACCAACCCAACTTGATCCAACCCAAACTAAATGCATTAAATTAACCACTTTGTTGCTTTTGTATTTTTATTATTTATTTTTTTAGATTTATTTGTCTTGCCTTTATTATTTTTATAAATAATGCAAGGCAGCAGACATACCCTTCCTTCTCCTATTTTCCTTACAACAATAATGGGTTGTTGTGAAATGGGTTGAGAGTGAATGACTAGCCCCAAACTCACCTAGCCAATCAGACAGTAGGTTTATTTATTTATTTTTATTTATTTTATTTATTTATTTATTTATTTATTTGATTTGCCAATTGTTTACAAGATAATAAGTATAAGTGTATACATAGTTGTGAATACATGAAATGGGTACATATAAGAAAAATAAAAGAAGAATAAGAGAAACAATAGGACAGGGACGGTAGGCACGTTGGTGCACTTATGCACGCCCCCACAGACCTCTTAGGAAAGGGGTGAGGTCAATAGTAGACAGTCTAAGGTTAAAGTTTTTGGGGTTTGGGGAAGAAACTACAGAGTCGGGTAGAGTATTCCAGACATTGACCACTCTATTGCTGAAGTCGTATTTCCTGCAATCAAGTTTGGTGCGGTTAACTTTGAGTTTGTATCTATTGTGTGCTCTTGTGTTGTTATGATTGAAGCTGAAGTATTCATTGACAGGTAGGACATTGCAATGTATGATTTTATATACCATGCTTAAATCAGACCGAAGACGGCGTAATTCAAGGTTTTCTAGTTCTAGAATTTCAAGTCTGGTGGCATAAGGTATCCTGCAATGAATAGAGGAGTGGAGAACTCTTCGTGTGAAATATTTCTGGACTTTCTCAACTGTGTTAATATCAGATATGTAATGTGGGTTCCAGACTGATGAGCTGTATTTGAGTATTGGTCGAACAAATGTTTTGTATGCTCTAGTTAGTGGTGTGATATTACCAGAGAAAAAGCTATGTAAGATTAGGTTAACAACTCTTAACATCTTTTTGGCTATGTAGTTACAGTGGGCTCTAGCACTTAGATCATTAGAGATGAGTACTCCAAGATCCTTGACAGAGTTTGGATCATCAACAAGGTTTTGACTATTCAGCCTGTATTATATTTTCTGATTTTTTTTGCCAATATGTAAGACAGAGCATTTATTTGTTGAGATTTGAAGTTGCCATTTGTTTGACCATTCTGATACATAGTCAATATCTTTTGTAGGGTAGCAGTATTGTCTGTGGTATTGAACAGCTTTACATCATCAGCGAAAAGAACGCAATTGCTCTTAATATGATCACAGAGGTCATTTATGTAGAGTATGAAGAGAGTTGGTCCTAGAACACTGCCTTGGGGGACACCACTATTGACAGGTACAGAATTTGATAGGACAATTTTGACCATTTGTTGTCTGTTTGTCAGGAATGCTTCTATCCAGTTATTCAGTTGTCCAGAGATACCATAGGATTTTATTTTTAGGAGTAGTTTGTCGTGGTACCACTGAATCAAAGGCTTTACAGAAGTCTATGTAGATTGCGTCTATTGCTTTGCCCTGGTCGAGTTGTGTCGCCCATATGTTTTTGCAGTGTAAGAGTTGCAGATTACAGGATAGTTTTTTTCTGAAACCAAATTGTTTATTGGAGAGTAGGTTGTTTGTCTCTAAGTGAAGGATGATGGATTGGTTAATAATTGATTCCATGACTTTACAGGTGACGCAGCATAAGGAGATTGGTCTGTAATTTTCAACTAGGCTTGGGTCTCCTTTTTGAAGATGGGGATGACAGTGGCTTGTGACCATAGGTTAGGCAAGGAGCTGGTCCTGAAAGATTTTTCAAAGATTATGCTTAGAGGTTTGGCTATGGCAGTGGATAGTTTTTTTAAGAAGTAGGCACATATTCCATCCGGTCCAATAGATAGAGATGGTTTTAGATTGCGTAGTGCTTTTTCAACATTGTCTTCTGTAAAATCGATATGTATTAGATCATTGTTGTTATCTGTGGTACGGCTTGAGATGCCTTTTCATGGCATCTCCAATCAGCTGCCTGAGGTGGTTAATGACAGCTCAACCCCATAGACTAAGAGAAATATGTACTTCTTGGGAATTGTTATACCAAGTGACTGCTTTTGCTATTGATGTGAAAGTTAATTCTGGTTTAATCAGTGTCCATGTGTGCAGAATCTCTGCATGTATAACAGAATATCTGCAAAGATCTGAACAAATCCATTCCATGATTTTGAGCATCTGTATTTATTTTATTACAGTTTATCCCACCACTCCAATAAAAATAGTATTCATGGCAGCTAAGAATAAAACATATATCAAGAGATAAAATTATATTTAAGATGTTGCAGCTAAGATGAAAAACAGAAATCCGATTGATAGAAATCCTTCTAGTAGAATATTGATCAGAAAGATGAGGTTTAAACAATTTTAAATGTACTTCATTACAAATTGGCTTGGACACTAATAACTGGTCTGAATAAAAATATTTGTGTCTCCTGAAGGAAATACGGTAGGGCTTTCCATAGTGTAGAACAGAGTCCTTATCTTTCTTAGGGAGATGGGAAATGGTATGATGAGGCATGACATGAAGCCATTATGAATGCCCTTCAGTATTGGTACGGAAACCAAAGATTTATTCCGTCATATAGCGTGTTGGAGCCCTGGCGGCACAATGGTTAGAATGCAATATTGCAGGCAAACTGCCTACAGCCAGGAGTTCAATCCTGACCAGCTCAAGGTTGATTCAGCCTCCCATCCTTCTGAGATCAGTAAAATGAGGACCCAGATTGTTGGGGGCAATATGCTGACATTGTAAATTGCTCAGAGAGTGCTGTAAAGCACTATGGAATGGTATATAAGTCTAAGTGCTGTTGCTACTGTTGTGTGAAAATGTAAATAAATCAACAAACTACATGAGGAGGCCAAAAACTGCACAGGAGTTTCTCTTACTGCAAGATTAAATAATGAATTGGTATGAATCAAGGATATAAAAATACCCTCTTTGACATATTTCTCTACGAATGCTATGCCATGCTCTTTCCTCATGTATTCTTCCATTCTATTGGCTAATATTACCTGTTAATTTTCAGAGGGAGAACAATCTTTGCTTGGAATATTTATCTAATCCTTTAATGGCTAAAATATGAAAGTTCCTTCTGCTTATTTTGAGGGTTGGTGCTTCAGGAGAACCAAGCTTCTCAATAAACGTTGACATTTGAAAACATCTTAAAGTCTTTCTCCTCTGCTTCTGAATATGTCTCTGCCCTTCTTGTTCATTTCTGGATTTGGTATTGACAGTTCAGTAGTAGAATGGTAGTTGTAATATGATATTAATATTAACAGTAAATCACTTTAAAACATAGGCATGGTAGACAGTATTGGTCAATAACATGATAATGGCTTATATGTATGAGTCAGCCTATTCAAATCAGTAGTTTTGTATGACTTGATCCCAGTTAAAGCACACAAGTTTTTAGATGCAAATTTCAGATATGCTACTGATGCATGAGTTGTGAAGGAGAGAACATACATTAGGATTAGGTTTTCATAGTTCAATTTAAGTCATTGCAATAGTAGTCTCAGAAAGTACATGACATTTTTAAAAACCTGAATTTTTTTTTGGAGAAGATATAAATTAAACTGGATGGAAGGTCTTGAATTGTTGGCATCTAATAATTGTTGGCATCTAATAAGATATGTCATTATCCTTAAGAACAGTACCAGTTATTGGAATATTTGATAAACATTAAGCAGTAAATATTATTTCCCTTAAAACATAAAAATGTACTCCACAATAAATCTTCATCAAAGTTATGGCATCCTAAAGAGCAATGTTGAGACAACATAAATAGAAACATTTAATATCTAAAATGTTTTTTGAAGACAGTAACATTGATCTTGTTGAACCTTTCAAGTTTTCAAAGATGTGTGTGGTTGCATGGTTGTAAACTGGGAATGTCAAGATATTTAATGCTTGATTTTAATCTTCTTTACACCAGGTTTACTGAGTTCTATGGCTATTATCTACGTATTATTATACCAATATAAATGATACCAGGGTCGGGTCACTCCATGAGACAGTAACATAAAAACTCCAGGCCAAATTCAAGTTACATTAAAGTCACGGCTGAGAAGAGAAAGCAGCTGCAAGAAAGTACGTGTAGTATGTATCTAAGGCACAAAAGTATATAGAACTGAAATAAATATCAAGGTTAAAAGAATGGTTGGCAGGAGCAGATCATTCTGATATGGTCAAAACCCTTTAGCTGTGTTCTTACGTAGGAAAATGACTTAGTTGCTAGTTAGCAATAGCAATAGCACTAAGTCTTAGACTTACACATCACTCCATAGTGTTTTACAGTACTCTCTGAGCGGTTTACAAATGTCAGCATATTGCTCCCAACAATCTGGGTCCTCATTTTACCGATCTTGGAAGGATGGGAGGCTGAGTCAACCTTGAACTCTGTCAGGATTGAACTCCAGGCTGTGGCCAGACTTAGCCTACAATACTGCATTCTAACTATATGCCACAACAACTTAATTGCTAGTTCAGTCACCATGGCCCTTTGATCTTTATATCATGGAAAAAACTCCAACCATATGTTGATCCTTACGGTACATCTTAATATTTTAATTCATGGAATGGGACTTTGCAGGTCACAGAGCTCCTCCTCATGGTTTTGCATATTTTTGGAAGGCTTTTGCAGATGTTATATTGTCTCTGAACCTCATATATACATGTTGTTGCAGATGATTTGCTATTGCCTCTGCATCTATGCCCTTACATAGACCACTGGGGCAAGTCTTCAGAACCAGCTCCTAAACTTTCCAGAGGACAATGGCTTTTTTAACATGTTCAAAAAGACATCTTTCATCATGCTAACATGCTTTGAGAGCACCCTGGGCTGGGATTCAAATTTTTTAACAACCGGTTCTGTGGGCGTGGCTTAGGTGGTGGGCATGGCTTGGTGGTCATGTGACTGGGTGGATGTGGCTTGGTGGTCATGTTATTGGCTGGGCGTCGCCAACTCAATATCACTCACATCGAGGCATGCATCTCCTTGCCTGGCCTCTCAAGACTGTGGGGATGCTGCAACAGTTTTAAGTGTGAAAAATGGTCATAAGTCACTTTTTTCAGTGCCATTGTAACTTTGAATGGTCACTCCACACAAGCAAAGTACCAGTAAAGGAGGGGGAAAAAACTCCAGAGACATTCCTGAGATAAGCAGTCTAGTCCTGCCAAGAATGTAATAAGGGTTAACGGAGAGGCAGTTTCTGTAAGCAATACCAGAATGTTTCCTTCCTGCCTTCCTTACAGGATTAGGCCAGTAATTTCTTCTAACAACCAGTTCTCAGAACTGCTTAGAATGTTAACAACTGGTTCTAGTGAATAGGTGTGAACTGGTGGAATCCCACCCCTGGAAGCACCTCCTCAAAATGCTTTGCACAACCCTGCTATTTTCATTCATTCCTTCTCTTTAGAAACCTGTACTTCAGATTTCAAGCATATTTTAAATGTCAGATCTGTTCATTATCTTCAAGCATTCCACCCAATTAGTTCTAGATTCTCTCTCTCTCTCTCTCTCTCTCTCTCTCTCTCTCCCTCTCTCTCTCTCTCATATTTAAGTTGTACATTGCAGCAAGGATGCCCAACCTGTGATATTAAGCCCATAGAGTGAAATGAAGGAAATCTCAACCCTCTTCTTCCGTAAATCCTCTGGGCCTACAGTATATGCTCTGGTTTCTCCTTCCTGCCTTGGTGAAATTGTTTGGTGGTGACTGCTATTTTCCAGTGCACCATCTAGAACAGGGGTGTGTCAAACTGGTGGCCTGTGCGCCCGATGTGTCACGTGCAGGCCATGCCCACCCCAGCTCTGTGAATAGGAAAAATGCTGCGAAACATCACGTGACGGCAATGTGACACAGCGAGTTTGACACCCGTGATCTAGAACCACTATTTTCCATTGCACCATCTGGCATTACAGTCAAGCAATCTTGATATAAATGTTGTCATTCTTTATCACTGGCCTCTGCTTCATTTTCAGTCTTTGTTGCTAGGAAGAAATACATTGGGAATTCATTGCTGTTATGTTTTCAGAATTATCAGCGTGCACATCCATGTATAAAGTACATTTTTGTTTGGTCCTAAATGTTTGATGTAATTTGACATTGAGAATGATAAATTCATCTAGCGATGGCTGAAATCTCCAGTTCATATTTGGACAAGACTTCCTTGTTTCTGTTTTACTTCATTCTCATTACCCACAAAATATGCGAACATTCCAACAGGTCAGCCAGCCTTTTAAAATATGAACTCTCTCTCCCCATCTCCCTCTCTCCCTTTCAGCTAGTTCATAAAGTTTGAACATTAAGTCTAAACCCTATCAGCTTACTCCACTGGTAGGATTCAAAATTTTATACTACCGGTTCTATGGGCATGGCTTGGTGGGCGTGACATGGGAAGGATATTGTAAAATCTCCAATTCCCTCCCCACTCCTGGGGGAAGGTTACTGCAAAATCCCATTCCCTCCCCACCCCACTAACCTGCTTTCCATCTCCGTTCTCCTCTGCAGGACAACAAAAGAAGACCCAGCCGATCAGCAGAGGAGGCAGAGAATAAACGGGGGTGGTGCCAGTCAGAAGTGGCATTTACTGGTTCTCTGAACTATTCAAATTTTCCACTACCGATTCTCCAGAACTGGTCAGAACCTGCTGAATGCCACCTCTGGTTTACTCCCTCCAAGTTATATGTGAAACACATAATAATAGCCATATTTTGTTCTAACAAAAAGCTATCCCATCATAGGTGCTATCCATTTTCATTGATACATGGGAGCTCAGTATTTGGCTAGGATTCTAGCCAAAATGTGTTTATTATGCAAACCATATAAAAATCTTTCTATGTTCAAAGCAGTGCAATGCATGTAGTACTAAATAGACAAAAAGGAAAAGTATAAAAAGTGACATATACAGAAAGTAACATATGCTTCTTGGAACTCATAATCTAAATTATACAGTAGAAGGAACCAAAAGAATGAAAGAGAGAAGGTGAAAAATTGTAAAAAGGAAGATATGCATGCAACAGAAAACTATCTTAGCTAATGTAATAACACATTTGGGTTCCGTTTATTAAGAAAAGGATATAGTTTAGGAAGTTGAAAATTCCAGCCTTTTCCTCTAAGATGTCACTGCATCTCCATCAAGGATGGAGTCTTCAATAATCTAAAATAATACTATCACCACCATTAGTAAATGCTCCCTCTGGTTACAAAAATTTTAAAGCCACATTAATTAGAGTCTCCCACAATATTAGTGCCAGTCAATTTTCATGCCCAGATTAGGTATTTATAGAAAGATATACCTGAATTATTGTGGATTTTGCATGTATGATCACAGTTTTTACTGTTATTATAATTGCAAAATAATATATTATTTCCTCTTGTTACTATGTACCTTTGTGCCTGTGATATTATCTTCTTTCTGGTATTTCTGCCTTTTTCAAAAGTTTGGTGGGGTTCCTTAACATACATTATATGTTACAAAGGTACATTGATTTTTGTAAATGAAAAAAAAACGCCCAAATTTCAAAGCAGTTGGAATACTTCTCTAGGTGAGGAATTAGTATTTTAAATTCCTATATGAAAAGAAGTGGAAGCATTCAAGGAGATGGAGGAGGTACTTGTCTAATTGTCCTGAAAGACAAATAATTAATAGTGGGCCTTTCCCTAGAATCACCAGGAGATGGCAGCCTAAGGCCCTCTTCGGTTGTACGTTGTTCTTTTCTGTGAAAGAATCTAACTTTCTCTTAATGTCTTCCTTTTCCTTTGTTCGCTACTAAACTTTCATGAGATTTTTTTTTTATTAAACTTATCAGAGTATGACGTACAAATAAAAATAGAAGGAAACTGGGGAGAGGAAAAAGGGGAAGAGAGAAAAGTATAGGATGGGGAGGAAAAAAATTGACTTCTAATTTTTTTCATTGCAGTAGACTAAAATAGATGTTGTCCATGGGGTCGCGATGGGTCAGACAACGACTTCACAACTAACAAAGACTAAAATAATATTATTATGGCCTTTTACTTTTACATATTGAATATATACTCGCCATTTCTATAACAACCAATTTATCTACTCAGCAAAAACCAAAGTCAAAGTTTCATTTGTTTTTTTCTATCTCAAGCACAAAATTCAGAAGTGGTTTCCAAACAGAAACAAATCTGGACGATCCTTTTTAAAGGCTTTTTTGAACTGCTACCTCTTTTAGTTAAACATTCAAAACTTTAGTCACTGAATTCTGCTGCTATTGTTTCTTTTTTCTCAGTGGCATTTCTATATTTTTTTAAACAGGAATCTTTTACATGGGACCTACATGTCAATTGTCACTCTTAAATTGGGCTTAATATATACTTGTAGAGAACTATATTAATATATACTTGTAGAGAACTATATTTTTGATGCTGGCTTTCAAAGTGCACTTGAAATCAATGAATGTTTGCTAGGTTGTTCTGACATATATGTTTTGCATCATACTCATCAGATGTCATACTACATGTTTCACATAGGCAGAATACGGGCTATAAATCCCTTTCTCACTATCCATTTGTATATACCTATCATTTTGGTTAAATGAGTGACCATATTGATCTAACTCAGCATGAACTGGGATGTTGAAAGAATTTAGATTAAATTTGAACTTTTCACTGAGCAACTCATCCCCCAAAAATGTGGATTTTGTAGGCTGACCCTAAAAGCCTTCACTCCTTTTAGATTAATGGAGGAAAATATTTGTAGGTCCGAGTTAAACTGTGGGGTCCTTGGTGCTCAGAGAGCTTGGTCATCTTCTTGTAGACATTTCATTACCCAACTATTGAAGATGTTACCTAGTTGGGTAATGAAATGTCTTCAGAAAAATAACCAAAATCAGAGAGCACAAGGACTGCTCTCTTACCACGCTTTACTGATAGTAAATGTTTATTTTATTTCCTTTTTCCAGGAGCCCTTGGGTTTCAGTTTTTAGTATCCTGAAAATCTAAGGTCTACATGAGAAGTACTATATAGCAGAGGTCCTCAACTTCGGCAATTTTAAGACTGGTGGATTTCAACTCCCAGAATTCCTCAACCAGCATGCAGATTTCCTTTGAACCTTTCCTTTTTTGGGAGCAAAAAGTGAAGGAACATTTGTTCTTTAATCACCTTAAGTCACCTTAAGGACAAAAACCAAAGAAAGCACAGTACTGCAGAAATGGGATCAATTATTCTTCACTGTCTGGCAAGCAATACAAGTTATTTGGAACTGACCATTGGCATTTGAAGACCTCTTCTTTGTACCAGGACACAGAAATGGGAAAAAGCAAACAATCGCAATTTAATGTGTAAAGAAAAAAACATTCTTACTGTAAACTCTTAAGATAGCTTCTTTGTGTCTGAGGCAAAAAGACATTAAGAGGCAGCTGTATTTTTTAAATTTAAATGAGAAATGATCTCTTCTCTAAAGTGGCATTTTGATCATAACTCACCCTTCCTAGGGAGACATGATCGTGTGCTTCAGTGCTAGGAATAAATAACTTAAAGCAAAACCAAAACTATTTCCACTTGCTCCATCTGATGCTGAGCTAATCTGGGTCTGGGAGAGATAAAGGCTGGTGGGCAAGGGTTATCTGGGTTTAAATTCCTCAAAGTACCAAACCTTTGTCACTGCTTTGGCAAACTGCTTCATTTTTCCATCATAGAACTGCATAAACAGAACAAGTAGTAATGCAATATAATATTTGTCTCTCTGCTTGTCCCAATTAATAGAGTGATTAATGCTGGCTTTCTTTTGATATCAAGAGTTCCTTCTTCTTTGGCTGTCTGTTGTACTAGAAATGTATTATCCAATTAGGAAAGAATCTTCTCACCTGTGGCTCCTAGGTTACAATGCATTCTCCTCCTAAATACCCTTACCTGGTACCAATATTACAATCTATCTTTTTGGGCATCACACAGAAGTAAAATAAATATTCTCGCATCTGAACCTGATGCCACTTGAACTTTAATTTATCAGTTAAAGGGAGTTTGCTTTTCATAAGTAATTGAAGATTTAGCATTGTTTCCATATATAAGAATTTCAAATTCTGTGCCATTCAAAAATGCAAACTGAAAGGATCGTATATAAATATTTAAAGCTATGTTTTATGTCTGTGTCACCAGAAAGATAAATTTCCCTAATGAACTAGCTAGTGATACAAAGCATGTAAGTTTATTTGAGTAGGGATAAAAAAGACAGGAACTTTTCTAATTTCATCAAAGTGTAATTTTACTGCTGTTTTCACCACAGTTGTCAGTAGGGTACTTAAGTGCTCTAATTGTCACAAGATTATATTCTCCCACACTTCTCTAAATTGTTTAGCTCTTTTAATCTATCATCATCTCTGAGAGAGATAAAACAGGCAACTTTGACCCTGAAGTATACAAGAATTAATTACTGGCAAATAATTTATAAAAAATTGCACAGCCAAAATTATCTATTATTTAACCCTGTGTAATTTCTGTATGGGTAAGAAATATCAGGCAGTATATAAATTTAATAAATTATTATTACTTCAGGCAGTATTGAATATAAGAATATATGATTAATGAATATAGAGAATGGTTAAGAACAAAGAGATTGATATAAAGTAATGTATGAGAATATAAAAAGGAAAATTGGTAATAGGTAATGATGTGAAATTAGATAAGAAAGCTGTATTTGTGATTATGGTTATGTTTGATTTAAAATGTAAAAAAATGAATATGTATTTGTCTTAGGGTAGATAAATATACTATTCTGATTTCCCCATTTTGTATCAATTTTTCATTTATAAGTTTAATTCAACTCTACTCACATGTTGGAGATTTATTTGTTTATTTAAAAGATAGTTATAATTTGTATGTATATTTTCCAATGATATGCATTTTTGTTTGCACTTTTATGCAGTATACATGACATAATATATGTTACATTATTTTCATGTATGTACATATTTTTTTACATTTTCTTAGAAGGTGGATTGCATTACAAAATTCAGAGAAGTGCAAATCTCAAAGGATTACTGACTTTCAATCCACCATTAAAAATGAAAAGTTTCATTCCCATGTCTGCTTTGACATAGGTATGTGATGGATATAATTTTGCACACATGTCTGGTCAGAACTCTGTGAGCTAGCAATATGTGACCAAGCTACTCAAAGTATTATTAAGGAGTATCATGATTTATAAACATTTTCCACTGGAACAAATAAAATGGTTGTTGAGGTAATTCCCCGTTAGGAGAATGAGCGCATACAGGGAGACGTAGTGAGAGAAGTGTTTGAATAATACACACACAGCACACAGATACACTGTACAGTAAATGCTGGTTTTTACTTCCAGAAACTTTTAAGCAAAGTTCAAAATAAGAAGTCCAAAGTCATTCACAAGTAAATCAGTCAGTTTTCAATCCAGGGATAATCCAATAACAAAGTCCAGTGTCAAAAACAGTTCAGTATCAGACTTACATCAAATCCAAGAATATCAGTCAATTAGGAAGAATGGCAATATTCTCCAACAGAAGGAAACAGAGACTCACTGAGACACACTCTCTTCTGAGACTAAGACTAAACAACCCAGGTTTCTGGCTCCATCTTATAGCCGTTTGAGAAACCACACCTAATTACAATTTTGCATTTTCTTAAAGAGACAGTATTAAAATGTCTATCCTGGTTTATATATTTCCAACCCAAATAGCTGTTAGGTGACTTACATTCCTAACATTCTCCCCTTTTGGGTAGGACAATATATACAACCTTACATCCTAAGTCCATAATCTTCACAGCAAACCTTATGCTTTATAGAGCCTTGGGCCTTTGTAAAATGATCTGCTATATTGTTTTCTGACATACAGTATTCCAGCTTAATCATTTTACTTTGCACACATTGTCTCACATTTAAATACCTTAAATCTGTGTGTTTTGTTCTTAACAGCAATATTTGAAGCCATCTGTATTGCTGATTGGTTATCTTCGTAAACTACAATAGTATCTGTTACATCAATTCCCATGTCAATTAGTAATTGTTTATACAAAACTAAATCTGTACATACTAAAGACAAACATGAGAATTCAGCCTCCATTGTTGACAAACTTAGATGTTTCTGTCCAATAGATCTCCATCCAATCAATGCTTTTCCCAATAATACTACAGTACCCGATGTAGATTTTTGTGTATTTATGTCTGTAGCAAAACTTGCATCAGCATATGCTCCAAATACAATGCATAATGCATTGTTTGTTTCAGATATCTTAACACACGTTTAGCAGCTTGCCAGTGCCTTTCAGTTGGCTCAGCATTAAATCTCGCTAATTGATTAACACAGTATGCAATATTTGGCCTTGACCAATTACTGAGATAAGATAAACTACCAATCAAGGACTGATAAATGTTTTTATCAAAAATAGGACTTTGAACATCACTGTGGCTAAACTCCTGGCTCATCGATGTTTTAGCCAGTTTACAAAGTTCCATTTTAAAACTTTTTAGTAATTGGTTAATTTTATCTGCCTGTGAGATCTTGTATCCTCCCCTAGTTCTTTCTATCTTTAAACCAAGATATTGTTTGATTTCTCCTAACTGTTTTATTTTAAATTTCTTTTCTAACAGTGAGATTATTTTAGTAGCTTCTTGTTCAGTTTTGGTGATTAATGCTATGTCATCAGTAAACAATAGCAACAATGAAATTACACCATTACTTTCTCTTTTAAACAGACATGGATCAGCCATGCCAGCTACAAAGCCTATCTTAGTTAATTCTTTCACTATACATTGGTTCCACTCATATCCTGATTGCTTCAAGCCATAAAGACTCTTTTTCAATCTCCAGCAATCAGTTGTATTATCTTCTTTAATACCTAAAGGTTTCTTTAAATAAATAGTGTGTTGCAACGGTGCATGCAGATAAGCTGTCTCTACATCCAAATGATTTACAATGTATTTTTTCTTAGCTGCCCACACTAATGCTGCCCATAATGTTGTAGCCTTCAGACTAGGTGCAAACACCTCATCGTACTCATTTGCTGTTTGATTGAACCCTTGTGCTACTAACCTGGCTTTATGGGTAACAGTCCCATATACACCTGTCTTTAACTTATATATCCATTTACATCCTATGGTATGTTTACCTGGTGGTAACTTAACATTTTTGTATACCTCCAACTTTTTTAATGATTCCAGTTCCTTATCCATTGCTATCTGCCAAGCAGCCTGATCCTTAGCAGGATACAGTTTTAGTTCACTATAATTACTTGGAACTGTATTCACTTGGCATACAACACTAGCCTGATATCTATCAGGTGGTCGTGTTACTCGGGTTGAATGTCTTGGTAATACAGGGTTTACTGGTGGACTCACCTGTGCCACCTGCTCCTGTTCTTCTACCTCCTCCTGTGCCTGTTCTCCTACTTCCTCCTGTTCTTCCTCTTTAATGGCTATTTGTGGTTTACTTATTTTATCTTTAGGGACTATTTGGGTTTCAATAATAATATCATTGCTGGATTCCTGTTCCAGTTTATCCCACCAAACGTGCTCGAGAAATTTTGCACTAGCACTACAATAAACATGAGCTGTGCCTCGATCCCAGAATCTAAACGATCTATGGTTGGCCTTATAACCCACAAAAAATAACTTCTTAGCTCTATGTTGCCCTTCCAGTCTTACTTGTGAGGGAATATGTACCCATGCTGGAGCTCCAAATGTGTGTAGGTAACTTAAATTTGGTTTTCTGCCATGCCAACGAGTGAATGGCAATTCACCAGTTGTTGTATTAACTACATTGTTTAAAACATGATTATTACACATTATGGCTTCACCCCACAGTGTTTCAGGCACACCTGAGTCAGATAACATAGTGCGAGCCATGGCTTATAATGTTTGCCCTCTTTGTTCTACAAACGAGTTATGTTGTGGTCTGTAAGGTGTAGAACCAGCCAATTTCAACATAGTTTGGAATCTTTTGTTAACAAACTCAGTCCCATTATCAGGAACTAAAGTAATCACTTTACTTTTCATTTTTCTCTCAGCAAACCTTAGCCAGTTAAAGAAATGTTGGAATGTTTCTGTTTTGTTTTTCATAAGGTAGCAGAAACTGTATCGTGAGTAATGGTCCATAGTACTCAAAATATAGCAGGCACCTCCTAAATTTGGTTTCTTAGGACCAATTATGTCAACAAAAACAACCTCTAAAGGTTCTTTGGTCTTAAACCCATTAAGTCTGTTTGCAGGAGTAACCTTACTCTTCTCTTGGCTACAAGCATTACAGTTTAAATACTTGCTACAGGATTTCAATTTTACTCCCTCTGACAATTCAACAGTTTGTTTGAGCATTTTGAAATTAATATGCCCCAGACGTCTATGCAGTAAATGTATACATTCATCATGTGGCTTAACATTGTTATAAACTGAGTTAGCCATCTTCAACTGGTCATTATGTATCACATATAAATCATTCTCTAAATTAGCAGTAACACTTTTACCCTCTTTCTCTATTTTTCAGTTATCTTCCCTAAAGGTTACTACATAACCAAGATTAACTAAAGCTCTTACTGATAGCAAATTAAATTTCAGTTTAGGTACATATAACACAGTTAAATGTTCATTTATACAAGAACAATATGCAGTACCTTCACCTGATGCTTTAATCTTCAATCCATTTGCCAATGATACATGTTGCTTACTCGTGGACATCTTTACATACTTTTTTCTATCTTTAGTAATTCATTGCGATGCTCCACTATCAACAACCCACAAATCATGGTTTACAGTTGAATTGCTAGACATAGCTAAACTAACATTCTTCTTGGCCTTCTGGTGTTTGCCAGTATTCTGTCTTTTTCCCTTCTTACAGAATCTAGCTATATGTCCCTTAGCCCCACAAGAAAAACATTTCCTAATAGTATAGGCAGTTGAAGACAAATCCTCTTCTTGTGGTTGTTCCTTCCTCAGTTGGTCCCTATCCAGCCGTCTTCTTGCTTCTTCTAACAACCTTCCAGTTATGTCAGTCAATGTCAGTTTATCTTTGGGCAGGACTTCCAGTGAAGATACGTAATCATCATAACTTTCATCCAATGAGGAAAGAATGATGTAAACTTGATGCAGCTCTGAAAATATCAGTTCCTTTTCATGTAGCTCTTGAAAAGTTCTTTTCATGAAGTTTAAATGAACTAACATATCTCCACCTTTCAGAAGACATGCTCTAAACAGTTTACGTGTAAGATGTATGTGTGCACCTACACTGTCACGAACATAAATCCTCTTCAAATTCTCCCAACACCTAGCAGCAGACTCTTCTCCATGAATATGGACTAGCTGGTGGTCACTTAGTGTTAGTCCAATTATACAAAGAGCTCGTTCGTTGTTCTGTTTAAAGTCAGCAAGTTTCTTGGCATCATCCTCATTATTTGGATCCCAAGCATTTATATCTGGTGGGTCTTGAACTACATTCCATAACCCTTCTCAACGCAGAAGTAGACTGCACTTCATAGACCAGGAAACATAGTTTGTTCCATCCAACCGGGTTATCAGTGATAGAGTTGTTGAAGTGTCTTGTGCCATCTTTACCAGGATAGTAACCCACAATTAAACAGTAAACAGCTGTCTGTATACAGTACTGTGCATTCACACTAACTCTCAGTTATCTGAGCCTGGTATGGCCTGGGCCTATAACCAGTGTTGAGGTAATTCCCCGTTAGGAGAATGAGCGCATACAGGGAGATGTAGTGAGAGAAGTGTTTGAATAATACACACACAGCACACAGATACACTGTACAGTAAATGTAGGTTTTTACTTCCAGAAACTTTTAAGCAAAGTTCAAAATAAACAGTCCAAAGTCAGTTCACAAGTAAATCAGTCAGTTTTCAATCCAGGGATAATCCAATAACAAAGTCCAGTGTCAAAAACAGTTCAGTATCAGACTTACATCAAATCCAAGAATATCAGTCAATTAGGAAGAATGGCAATATTCTCCAACAGAAGGAAACAGAGACTCACTGAGACACACGCTCTTCTGAGACTAAGACTAAACAACCCAGGTTTCTGGCTCCATCTTATGGCCGTTTGAGAAACCACACCTAATTACAATTTTGCATTTTCTTAAAGAGACAGTATTAAAATGTCTATCCTGGTTTATATATTTCCAACCCAAATAGCTGTTAGGTGACTTACATTCCTAACAATGGTCACAGCAAATGTTGTATGCAATGCATGGGATGTATAATCTGTGTGCTTCAATCACTCGCAAAAATAATAAAAATGTTGGTGACTTGAAAAACAGCAGTGAAAAATAGAAGGGGTTTTCATGGAGTAATATTCATAGACTGAAAAACACCTACATTTGACTGTGAATCATAAAGATACCACAGAATAGAGAGAACAAGAAATGTTTTAGACTTATATACCAGTCCATAGTGCTCTCTGAGACGTTTATAAATACCAATCTGGATCAACAATCTGGGCCCTCATTTTACCAGCTTCAGAAGGATGGAAGGCTGAATCAACCCTGAGCCTGTCAGGATCGAATTCCGGCTGTGGGCCGAGTTATCCTGCAATACTACATTCTAACCACTGTGCCACCTGAAGGAAAAGCAAAAAAAAAAAAAAAGTTAAATATTTTTATTCTTTTGAATTTTGGTGTGGCTGAAATATAAATGTTGAGATATTGAATTGGTGAAGTGTCAGAATAAATCATCATATATCCCAAACTATTTTAAAAAAAATGCTTTCTTTTATTATGACTTCCAAACAGTCTAGCTCATTCTCCCAGATAGATGTGCAAGGAGATATCATTCAAGATAGTATCTGGATGACATCCACTTTTTGAATCTGGTCATGAACACATACTTGGGTGGCGATCAAACACGACCCCTGACCTTGAAATTCCTGAAGACGAACATTAGAAGAGGAAGAAATCGCCAAAGTTATGGAACAAATTATGGTCATGACCATAGGTTCTACTGTACTCCTTCTTCTTCCTATTTTCCCCACAACAACAGTGAGGTGGGTTGATCTGAGAGATAGTGACTGGCCCAGGGTCCCAGATATTTAATTTTTAATAAAATTATTTATGGAGTGCATGACATAACAATATCCTGTTTATTTTTGCACTGGTGTTTCCATTTTCTCCTATTTACTTACTTCTCCTGGCCATACACACCCATTTAACTGAGTACAGTTCTTGATTTTTTTTTAAAAAGGTACCTTCCTAAATTTTTATTGCAAGTTGCTGTCATGAACACAGTGTCTACTATACTTCTGGTATTGTAACAAAATAGGTAGTGGCTAGGATTCTCAATATGTATTTGCTAAAAAAAGGTTTGCAGAGAAGATAGACCCAGATATAATGGGCTTGTAAATCTCTGATCAATTTTGGAATAAGTTTCTGAGTTCCCACAGCAAAATGACCCTTCCAGAAATTAAACTGTTACAAAAATGAAAGTTTGGAGTTGATCCATCAATATTCTGCAAGCTTCTTTCTTTTTTTTTTTACCTGCTTCTGAATGAGGACTCTAGAGATTCTAACAAAGACACATACACATACGTACACATACAAAACCCCAAATCAAACCAAAATAGATCCTATAAACTTGATGATAATTATTTAGAAATTAACAGACAAGCGGGGCTATAATTAGTAATCCCAGTGTTGGGAACAGAACCGTAGGAACTCATAGAAATTTGGAGGAAAGCAATAAATATTTTTTTTTCAATCTGGAGCAAGGCAATCTAAAGAGGCATCTCACAACTCCCCTATGACATATATAAAGAAGATCTTTAATTTTCTTTTTGATTAGATAAGCTCAGTTTGTCCCCTAAGCTCACAGAATACCATTTTATGTTTTCTGGGTGATTTACCTACGTGTTCTTTAATCCTTGTTTCCCCCTTCTTCCTCCCCAGTGTAAATATTTTGTCTCTGTGTCTTATCTTCCAAATCACATTTCAGAGACTTAATAATTAGAGAGGCTCGGGTTTGCCTAGTTATTTATTTGGAGTGTTTGCATTTTGTAGCATCTCAGCCTGTCAAAAAAGCCCATTAAATACTTTGAGAACTTCAGTGTTTGGCTACCCTGCTCTAAATCAAATAAATTAGTCCAGTTACATTTTGAGTTGAAAGAACCCTTGAGGATTTAGTTATTAGACAAGAAACTCTATATTTTAGAAATAAGGATATAGGGGAAAAATGAACCTAAATAAAATGCAGGTTAAAGCCCACAAAAAATAACCATCAATTCATTACAATTCTACATTCTTACTCCACAAACTACTAAGATGGTTAAGCCCTAGTCTCATTAAGTTTCATAAGATTAAACTGGTTTACATGAAAGCATTTAATTTTCATTCATGGACGGAAGAGTATCAAGAAGTACCAGGGTATAGGCTAGAAGGGAAAAATAAAATACACTGCAGAAACAGATCATAGTAATATAGTTTCAGACTGAGGTCAGGAGAAAGAGCTGGACTAGATTTGAATAATACTAAAGACATACCTAATTTCTATTTGAAAAAAAGGACATGTATATATGTATATATGAGTGTGTGCACATTATTTATTTACTATACTTGTTAAGTGGCCAGTTTTTTGTTTGAATGGTCTATTATGGTGTCCTTATCTGCCAGTTTAACACTTGCAATCAATGTGATGTTATTCAGACTACAACTAGGAACTCTTCCACCCACGGAAAACAGATATAATTTGAATTTAGTGGCATGTTTATGTCACAGTTGGAGAACTGAATTATTGAAATACTGGCTGTTTGAATTGAGTCAGTATTATTACTTTTATTACCTGAATTAGAGAATTGTCTTCATTGTAACAGGCTTTGCTTTTACCCTGGTAAAATAAGTGCTAGAAAGACACCATGCTTTGTTTATACAATGGAATGTGTAACAGATTGAAAATAATAACAAACTGGTTAGAAAGGCTGCAATCTTTTTGATATTAGGTTCCAGTGAATTCAGTGATTGATTTGACTTGACAGAGCTCAGAAATAAAACAGATCCCAAATAGTTATTTACTCAAATCATATGAAATTGATCAAAGTGAAAGATACTCTTGGTTACTATCCATTCTTCTCTCTAGGCAGCTCCAAAAAATCTATTCTAGATAGACCTCTGATTAAAAATTGGAAAGACTATTTCCTAATTCTTCTTTTCTACCTTATGATAGTAAATAATGCCACAATCACAACCACAATCTACATTTAAAACAGTCCCTTTAATAATTTAAACAATGCGGTTAAAAAAATATGAACAGTGGTAGATGCAAGCATTTTGTATTGACTCGTCAGTACCAAACTGACACAACCTATATGTTATAATGAGAAATATTATCTTCAGTAACGTCTCACTACTTCAGATAGAGATGGTTCTTAATGTTTGAGCTGAGAATCATCGCAACATATGGATAAAGGAATGCTACTTGTTCAGTAGGAGAGTGACTGGATGAAGAAGGAAGGAGGAAGTTGAGAGAAGTTATAACACCTGAATTCCACTGTAAGTTATTACTTACCTTAGGTTAGGCAAACTTGGCAAGTTTAAGACTTGTGGACTTAGAATTCTGGGAGTTGAAGTCCACAAGTCTTAAAGCTGTCAAGTTTGAAGACCCCTGGTTAGAGAACGGCACTAGCAGAACTATACTTGTTGGCCCACTCCAACGAAGAAATTCTCAGCTTTATCCAGTTCATCAGCTGAAGGTATTTTCATTTCTGCTTTATTTCCTTTTTAAAATTTCATTCTGGAAACCAAGTTGCCTAGGAAAAAGGACAGATTGTATTTAGGGACAACTGAACACATATTCATCCCAACTTAGTGCCGTTCAGAGGTGTTAGGCTATGTTTTCCAGCATTATCGGGCCATATTTATATTACATAAAAAGTTGAATTTGTGAAAGTCTGAAGCAGAAATTAAATGAAATAATGACAAGAACATCAGATTTATTGCACTTATAATAATTACCAGTTAGTTCTTTCAAGTGCAAATCATGGACTTGTCCACTGCTAACTCATTAGATTCTCACTCAACGGGCCCCATTTTCAGGATGCTTTAAAAAAAAACAACCTTATTTCTCATTACATTCATACTTAAGTCTGTGCAAATAAGCAAAGCCTGAATTTCTTGGGGAAAATGATGCTTATATAGCACTTATGATTCTCAAAGAGCCACTGTTCAACATCCACACAAATGCGGTTTCACAAGAAGACAGAGATTATTTTATTACCCCAGGATGCCAGGAAATTTTCATTTGACTTCCTCTGATCTCTGGGATAAAAGTGGGACAGTGAGGAAAGAATTCCCTTTGCTGTCTTATATTTCTGTTTTCAAGAAAATATGTTATGTTTTCTAAGATCTGATACTTTGCAGTTTATTTTTTAGCTTACCAGCAGTATTACTTTACATTTTACCTCCTTTAAAAAAAAATCCCTGCGAAGGAATAATTTGTCTACTCTGACTTCCCCTTTCTGATTTTCTAATAGGATTGCGAGTCTGGGTGTAAACCTGATTATGCCTTTCACATTTCACAGCATTATTTCAGGTATATTCCCACACCTGTGAAAATGAGGCTTGCAATTCTAGACCACTGTGGCTGTCCTTTTCTATTAAGTTCTGCTAAGGAAATTATTTGGCAAATTATTTGAGTCCAGTTTCTCTCTTTCTGTTTTTTTCCTGATAATTTACAGTCAGTTTCATTTGCTTAAACTGCATCTTTGGAGGCAGTTCCTAAAAATTAAACTCATTGAAAACAATGGAAGCTAATTTGAAGGAAATATAGTTAAGAAAACTGGACTCTTTTTATATAACTGCCTCTAGATTTCTAGTCTCTTCTTTCCTGCTTAGATTTCCCTCTTTCTGATGCCAGATAAAATATAGAAGATGCCAAAATGGTTCTTGATAAAATAATCCAATGATAAATTATGGTTCAGTTGGTCTGAGAAATATTTCATAGTGTTTTCTGAGTGCACATAGGACCCAATATGGCTGCATTATTATGCTTCTTACATTAACTCCAAACTACCTAGGAAATATTAATATTAATATTTAATATTGGCATCCCTTTAAGCACACAGCTTTCCTTTGATTTATCGCAAGTATTAACAGGAAGAGGTTCCATTTGGGCCGCCTCAGGGTCAGGCTGTTTGGTCATTCAGCAAATGAGATTATCTGGATTGAAGGATGTCTCTGCTTCTCCTGTCACAAATACAGATACACAAATACACAACCAATTGCAAGAAATTGTTTGTGAAAATAATTTAACAGCTATGCTGGCTTCTTCTATGGCCAAGCCCCCCCCCCCCCCTGGTTTGCCCCTACAGTCTGAGTTATTTTTGGCAAGGCTTTGATTTCTTTGCTCTGAGTAGACCTTTGTAATTCTTCCAATTCTGCTTCTGTGAGTACTTTATTTCGTATTACAAAACATACCTCATAGCCTCTGTTGTGTTATTTCCGATTCTGGATGTTGTTCTTTCCAGAATTGGTGCATTCATTTCAAATATCTTCTTGTTGTTGAACTTGAGCTGTAATAACAGATCATTATTCCTTTGTCTTCTATCTCTGTATATTTGCAGTGGGTAGAGACACCTTTCCTCCCAATATTTCTGCAGCTGCTGGCCCTGGCTGTTCAGTCAACATTCTGGAAACCTGTAGGCAATTTTTCACCAGAAGTTCAGGAACTCCAATACCTAGCATGTCTTTCTTGACACAGCTGATGACCTAGCTGGGAGCTTCTGTAATTTACATCTCACCATATTTTTTTAATGGGAGAGACAATCTTCATCTGGCTCCTCTGGTGAGACCTGTTTAGTATGATTGCATCTCTGGCATATCTCTCAATTTCTTCAGAGCTCACAATCTCCATAACCACATCAAGGTAATGGCACATTGGGAAATTATTATTGTTGTTGTTGTTAGATAATCTAGTAGATTCAGTCTAATACTGGTGGAAATTTAATATTTCAAGTCCTAATCATGGATGTAAGAATTATTAAGGTAGCATCTGAGAATATAGGTAGTTCATAGCAGGCTGACTTTTTTTAGGGGGTTCAGATCCTATAAATTCAAATTTCACAGTTATTAAGGGAATCCTTTAGGTATTTCTCAAATCATGATTGGTGCAACAGCAGATTTCTTTTTCCATAAGTGCTCAACTTTGATCTGCAAGTTTCTATTATTTCATATTTTTCCCAGTTGCTCTTCCTCATTCATAACATCATTCAGTATAGCAACATCAGTCAATCAGACTTTCTTTTTTTCAGTAATTGTTACATCAGCTGCATATGCGCAAGGCAGTTTGCACATAACAACAAAGACAACACCAAACCACCAAGAAACAATGTAGATAATAATACCCAACGTCAACCAATGCCGATGCCAGCAATTACATCAAAAGCGATCTGGTGCAACAGTCTTCCTAAAAACATCAAAGTCGGTGCCAACCTAACCAAGTGAAAGAGTGTCAGCAAGGATATGTTGCCTCTGATCGACCAATCTCTTAAACAGAATAGGAGACCTTAAACATCTCTTCTCCAGAAAAGAACAATGGCAGGAAAATTCTACTGAAGGAGACTGTCCTGAAGGTGCTTGGGACCAAGTTATAAAGGGCTTTGTAGGTTAAAATCAGCTTAGTTCACAAAAGTGTTTGCTACAACGTCCTGCCTGTCAATGGCTACTTCAGCTTCAAATGCAATAATACACAGGCAAATAATAGATACAAACTCAAAGTAAACCGCTACAAACTTGATTACAGAAAATACGACTTCAGCAACAGAGTGGTCAATGCCTGGAACTCACTACCTGACTCTGGTTGTTACATCCTCAAACCCCAAAAACTTTAACCTTACCATGTATCTCACTCCATTTCTAAAAGGTCTGTAAGAGGCTGTGCATAAGCACACTAGCGTGCCTACTGCCCCTGTCCTGTTCCCATTTATCCATTTATTCGTACTCATTTATTATGTATATACTTATACCTGTTTATACGTATATGCTTATATGTTATGTTCATACTTGTTTTTTTTCTCATACATGCTTGACAAATAAAAAAATAAAAATAAAAAATAAAATAAAATTTTGAATTGTCTCCAAAATGTTCTTGGAAACCAATGCAGAGCATGTAATACTGAATCTTTCCTGTTAGCAGTTATGCTGCCACATGGGCAGTCCCATGAAAAGAGAATGACAATAATTTAACCTTCAGGCGAGAGGGCATGCATTACTATCTATAATAAAGGCCTTATTTCTAGAAGGCCCACCACCACAATTATACCAACAGAAGCTGGACAAAGGCTCTCCTGCTCTTGATCTATAAATCTAACAACGATGATGAGTCCAGAAAAAAATCTCCAAGTTTCATGCCTGCTCCTTCAGGGGCAGTGCCACCATTTCCAGAGTCAAAGAGGAAGCAGACAGAAAACCAGTTAGTTTTTGGACAAGCAGTACAAGATGTCTCTCCTGTCTCAGAAGAGCTTGATTTCAGCTTGTTTTATCCCAACCAATCCCCTGCAAACTTGAGACACCAGGTCAAGACTTCCATCACATTTCCAGCTTGGCCCAGCATGAAGATATATTGATAATACCTCACCCTGAACTGATAGATGGCCTTTCCCAGTAGTTTCATGTAGACGTTGCAAAACAAGGGAGCAACCATCTGGCTGACCTCTCTTCACCCCTACTGACTGGAACTCCCGCAGAGGAAAAAGCAGAATCACTGGTCAAAAGAATTCCCAAAGTCCGCCCCTTTTTGGCAGCCTAGCAAGGTACCATGATTGATGGTCTTGAATGCAACTGAAAGGTCTGAAAGAACTAGGAGAGTGGTACTTCTCCTCTTCAGGTCCTGATAAAGGTAATTCACCAGAAGAACTAAAGTAGTGTCAGGAAGAGACATGCCATTGCCTTTTTAAGAAAGAAAGTGCTGAAAGTTCCTGGATTCAAATAATCAAATATATCTCAGCTCTTTGGAAAAGTTATTTGGCGCATGGATCCAAATGATGGAACTCATGCCACATAGTTCCCCAAACAGGCATGAGGAGAGGGGAGTGTTCCGGGGCCCATGGAGCTCAAAGGGGGCCCATGAAGGGGAAATTTTTTTAATTTTTTACTTTACAAAACCAGATTTTTTAAAAGAAAAACAATATTCGATATATACTTCATAATCTATACTTTGTGTCTATAGCAGAACCGCCTTGCAGCCTTGTTTGACATAATCTTTATTAATCTGAAACTCAGTGAACAGTTATTTCTGTAATTGAATTTTAATTTCATTTCTATGCCGCGTCCCTCCACGGGACAGAAAGTGCACTCCCGGCCTGCCCCCCTCTGCAGCTATGCCCCACTGCCTCTAGGGTACGCCGTTCTCAGGAGAGGAGAGGTGTTCCCAGCCTGCCCCACAGGTGTGCAAATGCCACCCCACCCAGGCCGGCCCCGAACACATCAGCGCCATGAAGAGTCCCAGCCAAGGCCGCCGTACCACAGTCCTCAGGTGGATGCTCTGGGCCAGGGTGTCCTCTTGTGAGGGGCCCATATTAGTCTTGTTTCCAGCACTTAATAATCCTCTAAGCAGGCCTATCCCCATGACATACCTGTTGTGTGTTCATCATGAGGAACTGGGTTCATTCTCCTGGACATTTCAGTGGATTTCACACTTTTATAATGTTAGCTATCTAGATAAAGATGATACTCTCACATCTTGCTTTTCAGACTCATGTAAATTATCTTAATCTCTCTCTTCTTTCTTCTAATGTGATCCAAGAATGTATCTGATGTACCAAAAAGGTACCGTATTGGAGATCTGCAATGGATGAAGTTGATGATGAAGATCTAGAGCAGGCTTGTCCAACCCGTGGCCCACGGGCCGCATGCGGCCCAGGTCGCCTCGTAATGCGGCCCAACGCCCACCCCAACCTTCATGAAAGATCCAGCGAGGAGGAGGAGGAGAGGCAGGCGCGAGGAGGGGCGAGGCGAGCAACAGAAAAGGCGGGCAGCCGCAGCCCAAAAGTCCCGCCCCTCCACCTCCTGCTGTTGCCGCCGTCGCCGCTGCTGCATTTGCAGGAGGAGAGATAGGCGTGAGGCGGGGCGAGGTGAGCAACAGAAAAGGCGGGCAGCCGCAGCCCAAAAGTCCTGCCCCACCACCTGCTGTTGCTGCCGCCGCTGCCACCGCTGCTGCTTCTGCCCCCATTGCCGCTGCCGCCGCTGCTGCTTTTGCCCCCGCCGCCACCGCCGCTGCTGCTTCTGCCCCCGGCACCGCTGCCGCCACTGCTGCATTTGCAGGAGGAGAGGTAGGAGCGAGGCGGGTGAGCTTTCTTCCCCCCCTCCCCCCCACCCCACAAAATTTGGCCGGAAAATTATAAAATAAATAATAAATAATTTTTAATAATAAATAATAAATAATAAATAATAATTTTATTTTATTTTATTATTTAATTTAATTTAATTTAATTTAATTTAATTTAATTTAATTTAATTTAATTTAATTTAATTTAATTTAATTTAATTTAATTTAATTTAATTTAATTTAATTTAATTTAATTATTTTATTTAATTATGTGCGGCCCAAACCAAATGTAGGGTAATAGAAATGCATAAAAGAAACAGAGAGGCCTGAACCATTCGGGAATACAGGGAGGAATATATTTTCCAGCATTCTATTTTTTAAAAACCCAATATAAATCTGAAAAGTTCTTATCCACCTCATTTCAAACTATTTAAAAATTGCAATGGAGCATTAAAAGATCAGCCACCTTCTCCGTCACCTCTATGGTGAGATTCAGCCTTCATCTAAAGCAAATTTCACTGATTGTTTTCATATGTATCCTTGTTTTAAAGGATAGGAAGAAATGCCGCTATGTGGAACTGATGATGTACAGATCAACTGCTTTAATTTGACAAAGCATATCATTCTAAAGAGAGAAATCTCAAACATTTCACTTCTGCTTTAAATTTTTTACTAAGCCATTTCTCCTATTAACATAGCAGTAAGTGTCATTCTTGATGACTGTCCTCTCCACACAGTTATCAAGAATCAGCTGCTGCTTTTCTCTACCAATAGGTACCATGTTCAGAATTCTTTGTTTCAAAAACATACACACCACCACCACTACTTTGCCTTTTGGGTGAATAAAGGCTATTTCACTAAGATTCTGGCTGTTGAAAGGGAATATGCCTTCTCGAAGCCTTGTGCAGAATGATCCAAACTACACCTTTCATCCTGTTATCCAAACAGCACAGTAGCTTTGAAATGCAAATAGCCTGATAATTGTTGTTATTTCCCAGACTACAGAGAGTAAGTCATAAAATATTATTCCTTAATTTATTAGACTTTTAAATGCATAATTGGACTGCGCTGCAATCATGCATTGCTGCTAAAGAACTGTATAATGAAAAAAAGTCCATTTTTTGGTTATTCCTTTAATGCTTGCATATACATAAATATCAAGTTCAATTGGTAAAGCATTAAATAATCACATGAATTGTGGTTGGTGAAGCTGTATCTTTAATATGTTGATAATCCATCTACTTCATAACATGAAAAACTCTTTCCGAAACCAGATGTAGAGAAAGAACCCTGCTCTAATATTAAGGGCAGCGTTCCTTTGTCATTATCAGAGTTTGTTCAGACATCCTTTGGGCACATCCATCAAAAGAATTTATGAACATCTTTTCCATTTTTTTAAAAAAAATACAATAATCTTGCCTCCGCTCAAAACCATACCCCTAACGAGTTACACAATGTAACAGGCTCATTGTAAACCTTTACTCATGCGCTTGTCCAGATAATTACACAATTAATTTTCACTTAGTACAACTGAAACAGGATAATGAAATTTCCACTGGTGTTCAGTTACATCCGGGGGTCAGGGGTCAGCTTCCTGTTTGGATAAGGGTGAGTTTAAAGAGGATTTCTGACGCTCTCCTTGCTTCAACTGAATCCAAAAACACTGCAATGGAATTTCAATTTGCAGCTCACTTCAATCCAAAGAGCAGATGGTGGGAGTGTGCAGCCCCTGCTCTTTGAGATGCCTACAGGACAGGTGTAGTCCGGAAGGCAACTTTTTCCATGCCCAGCCACCTCTCCCTCTTTGGATGCCTTCAAGTCAGTTTTTTATTCCTAGCAACTGCCTAGATCAGGGGTCTCCAACCTTGGCAACTTTAAGACTTGTGGACTTCAACTCCCAGAATTCCTGAGGAATTCTGGGAGCCCTGAGGGATTCTGGGAGTTGAAGTCTACAAGTCTTAAAATTGCCAAGGTTGGAGACCCCGGCCTAGATAACTCCCTACAGTTTTTTTAGCAAGGTTTTTTGGAAGTGGTTTGTCATTGCCTCCTTCTTAGGGCTGAGGCAGAATGATTGGCTCAAGGTCACCCAGCTGGTTTCATCCCTTCGGTGGGACTAGAACTCCCAGTTTCTACTCTGGTGCCTTAACCATTATACCAGTTTGACATTCCTCTCTCCTTTATTATTCCTAGGGGGATTTTTGTTTTGTTTTGGGGTTTTTTTGGTAGTGAGGAAAATTGTTGGGGCACAGTTTGAAGTCCATTTTCTGCTTAAATGTTAATTTCTGGTGATTTATCAACATGACAAATCCTTCTGTATAAATCTAACCTTTATTAAATAGCTCTCCCCCATTATCAGAATAGGGTATGGATGAAAGAAAAACACGATAAAAGACATGGTTAGGTTGATAGGGGATGGTGGGTGATATAATGTTAGACTATCTGAAGAACATAAACATCAAAGATGCATCGGTAGGAGCCAAGCAAGAGTGGGTAGGATCTATGAACTTTGGGAGGGTTTCTTACTGTATAGCCATGTAGAAATGGAAATACAAGGATAAGTGGCAACAGTTATATATGGACTGTTTCATTGACTTATCTCTAAGGAACTATGATTTCTGTCTAGCCTTCCTTAGCTGGATCCTTCAGACTACTTTAACACAACTTATGGTGGTGAAATATCACAATCAGAGTGGTATCTGTAGGATACCAACTATTTCAAAAGTGCGTAGAATGTACCTGAAGAGGACGTCAGAAGGCTCCACTTTATATAAACTGGCTAGAGTTCTCCAAGATCAGGAAAATATCAGAACCATTGATTTATTGTCCTAATTCTACCACACAAGTGAGCTCCAGCTCAAGATAGCTGGCAACACAAGATAAGTAGTTAAATCTGCATTTGATAAAACATAAACAAGTCAAGTAACACATTTACTAAATAAGATATAACAAATACAAAGTGCCAATCAAGAAGAAAAGGCTAATTTACAGTGTGGATTTTCAAATTTGCTTTAAAAGCAGCCAAGAGGACAAGGACCGTACCTCAAGGGGAAGAGAATTCCACAGCATGGTGCCATCTTAAGAAGGCCCTGGACTAATTATTTCTTTCTCTTTTCTGGGTGGCATCATATCCTAAGTGACTCTTAATTGAGGAGCTGCTCTTCTAGTTAGTGACATATTGGGATAGGCAGGTCAGAAGCCACAACGCGTTTGTAAATCAAATGTGACTTGGAAAACAACAGTGAGTTAATGCAGCTGAACCAGCATTACATGTCAGGCTTGCAGTTCAAAGATAGGTGGGTTAAGAGGCCATTTTGGGGTGGGCTTCAGAAGTTTTAAATGAGTAGCACGAATGCTTTGAGTAAGTACCTGCATTAAAGTAACCTCAAAATTACAAAAAAAGGGATGACACTTTGGCAATATCTTTCTTCACTTTGGAAATTCTGCACCCCCCCCCAAGGGATGGTGGTGGGGTACTCTTTGATTTAGCCTAATGTATGGATGGACCAGTCCATTTGTTTTAAGATTCAACTATTTTATTCTATCATTTCACAATCTGAACTGAACAGCATATAAAGAGGGCATGATACATTTTGGGGAGGTTTCACTACTTCCAGTATCTGCCCCTTCAGCCATGGAAACTCAACACCTACTTTTGGACTAGTCAAATTATCACAGATGAATCTACCAAAGGGTTAGGGTTATAGTTTAAATATTGGAGAGAAGAGTGCTCTGTGTGCTATCTTCAGCTCCAGATAAATAAATGAATTGCACAATACTTGATGTTAAACTGAATGCCAGGGAAAAAGTAATCCCTAGAGCAGTATAGTATTTTTTAAGAAACTGTGTTCCATTTTGTCGATTCTCTAAGAATTTGGAATATGCAGTAACAACTCAGGAAAAGATACATAGTGAAAATAGATCACTTTTATTTAATAAAGATTGTTTTCTCTCCCTTTTTATTCAGATCTTCGAACAAAAAGATCTCATACAGAAAGTTAAAATTGGTTTATGCCTTCTTGATATCATTTAAAAAATGATAAAATACAGTTCATCAAGAAGCGAGAGATGATGTAACCAATATCAAGTCTCTTGCAGTAGACCACACCTGATGTTAGTGGTACCCAGAGACCAATTTCAGACACTCTGAAGTTACAGATGGATGAACCATAAAATTCTGACCATCCCATATGCCGATATGTTCCCTGCAAATTAAATGGCTGTTCTCCAGCAGAGAGATTTCAAAGGGAACATAGTGTGGTCTTTATTAGTCTAGTGGGTGGGGAGGAAGACATCTGAATTCATTTTACCAGAGGTCCTTGGACAACCTTCATGGCAGAACTGAAGGCTGCTTTGACAACAAAAATGTCATATCTTTTATAAAAGTAAAATGGTAAGATACTAGAGATAACAGTTAAAGTTATCATAGCTTTTTAGAAATCTTGTTTAATATATTAAGTTGGGGTGGTTGATTTTTTTTTTTTGAAGTAAATAAGCTGCTATCCAAATTCCAGAATGAAGTTTATGTATGTGAAAAGGCTATGTCTTAAATATTATCCTTGTTAAAATTCTATAGCGTCCACAGATCATTTAAAATGGATTTACTATCAGTCCCAAAACACCAGATGGAGACCTAGGAAATCACATTTTCTCAGCAATTATTATAATTATAAATGACAAATCATTAGTTCATCCTCCCAACTTCCCAGGCCTATTCCTACTATCTCTGAACCTTAAATAAATAGCAGTGTTGAAGTTCTTACTAAAAGAAAAAGTAGAGGGCAGGAAACTCAGAATTTCCTATTCTTCAAGGAGCGATGGCCTTTTGGAATGATAGATGCTGATTTATTCATCTTGTACATGTGGGAAATTAATGCGGCTTTAACATAAGCAAGAATGCTTTGAATTTAAATTAACACCTTCAAGGAAGAACAGGTCATTACCTCAAATGATTTGATTATAATTTTATTCAGTGAACTAAATGAAAGATGATGTTTATAATTTCCACATGACATTGACTGGTAGGGCAAGAAAACAAAAATATTAAGGGTCTTTTCTCTACAGAAGATAGGTCCTCCCTGAAACCAATACACATGCAACTGATATTAAATTCAAGTCAAAGAACCTACTTATTTTCATTGCATATAATTTATACTCCTTGAATGTTGTTTAATAAGGTCATAAAAATACCAGGTGGTGTATTTCATAATACTTTATATAAACTGCTTTTACAATCTAGCCTTTGTTCCAAAGTTCAAAGTGACAACTGGAATGCATAGGCTTTTAGAAGCTCCAGTTTTCTCTGATACCAAATGGTATTCAGCTTTGTTCGGGTATTTTCCCACGTCATTGTAGTTGTGCTTTTAAAGTTGTAGCAACGTTTCGGCAGAATCTCATCTGCCATCATCAGGCTTCTGTATTGTGTTCATCTGTGAGTCAGACTTTTACAGTGGTTTCAGATTTAAATTGGGGCTAGCCTATTGCTGTGCCAGAATGGTTTTTATTTCATCCTGATTGGTTGGGAGTCTTGGTCTGTGTTTATTGGTCTTGGAGTTTGCTGTGTTCTGCTTGATTGGTGTTTGTAATATCTTCTGTCTGTTTTGTGGCTCTTTTTGTATCTTGATTGGCTGGCAACATTGTGTTCCTTTATTGGAGGCCTTTAGTGCAGCTTGGCTCCGGGTAAATGGACGGCTATCATTTTTTAGGAAGCTAGGTTTCATCTGGGTGCCTGGTTGGGGTGTGTTTGAGCTGGAGGTATCAGGGGGGATCTGTTTGTGCCCAGGTGTTTGCCTGGCTTGTGGTGTGGAGATTTTTTTGTTTGTGAGTGCAGGCTTCCAAATGATTGACAGTCTGGTGGAATCATCTCTTCTATTCATACTTTCAGGTCTTTTTTCAATCTCTATGACTTCTCTGATGATTCTGTGGCTGGGGTTTTCTATAGTGGCTAGGGTTTTGGTGCCATTGAAGTTGATGCTATGACCTGTGGCTTCCATGTGTTGGACTAATGAGGAAGTGTGTTCCAGCTTTTTGACTGCATTTTTGTGTTCATCCAGGCGGGTACTTATTCTTCTATTGGTCTGTCCAATGTATGTGGCCGGGCATGATGCACAGGGGACTTCGTATATGCCTTGGTTTTCCAGGTCAATTTTATCTTTGGGGTTTCTAAGGATGGCTGCTATTTTTCTGTCTGTTTTGAAGGCAGTCTTGATGTGATGTCTGTATAGTATCTTACTGATTTTGTCTGTAGTACCTTTTATGTAGGGCAGGACAGCTGTTCCATAGGTCTGTTCATCTTCTGGGTCTCCATTATGTCTCAGTGTGTTTTTGTGGATCAAGCTGGTGATTTTGCTTTTGTGGAAGCCGTTGGCTGTCAGTATTTTAGTCAGGGTGCATAGTTCAGTCTTAATGTGTGTCTTGTCTGCCAGGCATTTGGTTCTAGCAATTAGTGTTTTAGCCACGGAGTTTATCTGTGCTGGGTGGTGGTGGGATTGGGCATTGAGGTAGCGGTTGGTGTGTGTTTTCTTCTGGTATACGGTGTGTCCTAGTGTGCCATCTGTTTTTTTTTTGTAGATTAGTACATCTAGGAATGGTAGTTGTTGGTTTGTTTCCGTTTCCATGGTGAACTTGATTTTGGGGTGTGTGCTGTTTAGGTGTGTTAGAAAATTGTTTAGGTTTTCTTTTCCATGGGGCCAAATCACGAATGTGTCATCGATGTATCTTAACCATAGTCTGGGTTTGTGGATGGCATTGGCCAGGGCTCTGGATTCGAATTCTTCCATGAACAGGTTTGCAATGACGGGTGACAGTGGTGATCCCATAGGGGCTCCTTCAATTTGTTTGTATCTTCGTCCTTTGTATATGAAATATATGTTGGTTAAGCAGTGTTCTGTTAGTTCCATGAGGTGTTTAGCTGGTTGATATTTATTTTTGATGATTTCAAGGGTCTCTTTTATCAGGACTTGAGTGATTAGTGAAACCACGTCAAAACTTACAAGCAGATCTTCTTGATCCACGTGTAGATCTTTGATCATTTCCAAGAAGTGGTATGAGTTTTGTACATGTGAAGCTGCTGTTTCAGCATGGGGCTGTAGCTGTTTTGCTTAGTGTTTAGCTAGGTTTTGTAGTGGTGCTCCTCTAGAGCTGACTATGGGTCTGAGAGGTATGCCTTCTTTGTGTATTTTTGGGAGGCCGTATAGTTTGGGGCATCTGGAACATTTTTCTCTTGGGATGATCATCTGTTGGATCTCCAAGATCATCTCAAAGTTACAACCGAACTGAAAAATTGACTTACAACATTTATTTATTTTATTTATTTATTTTATTTATTTGATTTGCCAATTGTTTACAAGATAATAAGTATAAGTGTATACATAGTTGTGAATACATGAAATGGGTACATATAAGAAAAATAAAAGAAGAATAAGAGAAACAATAGGACAGGGACGGTAGGCACGTTGGTGCGCTTATGCACGCCCCTTACAGACCTCTTAGGAAGGGGTGAGGTCAATAGTAGACAGTCTAAGGTTAAAGTTTTTGGGGTTTGGGGAAGAAACTACAGAGTCGGGTAGAGTATTCCAGACATTGACCACTCTATTGCTGAAGTCGTATTTCCTGCAATCAAGTTTGGTGCGGTTAACTTTGAGTTTGTATCTATTGTGTGCTCTTGTGTTGTTATGGTTGAAGCTGAAGTATTCATTGACAGGTAGGACATTGCAATGTATGATTTTATATACCATGCTTAAATCAGACCGAAGACAGCGTAATTCAAGGTTTTCTAGTTCTAGAATTTCAAGTCTGGTGGCATAAGGTATTCTACGAGTAGAGGAGTGGAGAACTCTTCTTGTGAAATATTTCTGGACTTTCTCAATTGTGCTAATATCAGATACGTAATGTGGGTTCCAGACTGATGAACTGTATTCGAGTATTGGTCTAGCAAATGTTTTGTATGCTCTGGTTAGTAGTGTGATATTACCAGAGAAAAAGCTATGTAGGATTAAGTTAACAACTCTTAATGCCTTTTTGGCTATGTAGTTGCAGTGGGCTCTAGCACTTAGATCATTAGAGGTGAGTATTCCAAGGTCCTTTACAGAGCTTGGGTCATCAACAAGATCTTGACTATTCAGCTTGTATTTTATTTTCTGATTTTTTTTGCCAATATGTAAGACAGAGCATTTATTTGTTGAGATTTGAAGTTGCCATTTGTTTGACCATTCTGATACATAGTCAAGATCTTTTTGTAGGGTAGCAGTATTGTCTGTGGTATTGAACAGCTGAACATGTACCTGAAGTTAAGGTCCTTGCAGCATGCCCAGGGGTGGGATCCGACCGGTGTAACTACCGGTTCAGTAATTTTACATTTTGCATGTGCATATATATTGTCATCATCTAGCTGCCTGGATAGCTGAGCAGCGCTGCACGCGGGTGCGCAGCAGTTGAAAAAGCACTTTTTTCGTGCTTTTTCAACTGCAACTGTCGCGCAAAGCAGCTGCGGTTGAAAACACAGGAAATAAAGGTCGCTAAGAGCCCGGGCGGGTGGGCGAAAACAGCAGCAGACATAGAACCGGTTCTATGTATGCTCTCTGTTTGCTGCTTTTCATAGCAACCGGTTCTATAGAAGTGGACAGAACTGGCAGAATCCCATCCCTGAGCACGCCCATGATCACATGACCAAAATTTGGGTGCTTGGTAGCCTGCCCACACTTACAACCACAGGGGCACTTCAACTCCTTCCCTCTATCTCCTCCCCCATCACTGCTCTTCTGGCCACTCTACACCCTGTCTTTGTACTGCCTTGTACCTGCACCCCCCATGGGGTGTACTAGGGTGCAAGAATTCTACAGGTGTTTATTCAACCGCCGCCAAAAGAGGTCCTTGGAAAACACCCCTGTTGCGCGGGCTTGGATTCCAAGCTCAGCACGGCAAGAGTCATTGGGTAACTGAGTCCAATGGGCATACATGAAGTCCAAGAAAGCAATCCACATTTCAGATGGGTCAGGATACACAGCACGAACACACAAGGCACGGAACTGGGCATGTTACTCCAGCAACACTTAAATCCTCAGGGTAGGATTAATAGGCAATGCCAGTGCAGCCCTTCATGAGACGCGAGGTTGCCTCCTCACGAGAAGTCTAGCTGACCAGTGTTGTGCCTTTCTCCTCTCTATGTGTCCTTGGATCAAGAGGGGATGTGGACCCCACCTCTTCCTTCTTGCTAAGGGGCAACAGCTGCTCCTGGTCCTCGCTTGGAGCCTCCTGGCCAACCTGCTGCAGCCGTGGCTCACCTCCCTTAACCTCAGCCTATTGCTCATCTGATTGACCCAGCTGAGGCTGCTCCGTCAGGCTACCGCTCTCTGAGCCCCAATCCTGACCAACGCTCGGCTCCATGCTTTCCTCTGATGACTCAAACTCACCCTCCTCCTCTGAACTCCCATCCATTGAGGGGTCTGGAAGCAGATTCCTGACAGCTTTGTGTGCTGGCAAGCAACCCCAGAACTGCACAGCTCCTCCCGTGGCTTTCCATGCCTTGGGAAGCCTCAGCAGCATTTACCCATGTGGGTTCCCCCCCCCCCCACCCCGAGCCTCAGAAAGAAGTCAGTAAGCATTCCTTTGCTCCCCAGCAAGCTCCAGCAACTAGTACGGAAACCTCCACCACCCATTTCTCAAGGTTGCACAGCCTTAACCAGAGGTGTCAACCCAAGGCCTGCAGGTCGAATCTGGCCTGCTGGGTGCTTAGATCTGGAGACAGAGAAGGACTAACCTGTGGGCCCTCTGCCAGGGAAAATGGAGCTTGGGAAGGCTGCGCGACGCTTGGCAACTGACTCATAGTAATGACGGTTGTAATGCCCCGGGGTCACGTGATCCCCTCTTGCAAGCTTCTAGACAAGCAAAGACAAGAAGGAAGCCAGATTCACTTAACAACCATGTTACCAGCTTAACAGCTACAGTGGTTCACTTAACATGAAGCGACCTGAAAGGTCATCAAATGCAGCAAAGCTCACTTACCAACTGTCTCGCTTAGCAATATAAATTTTGGGACCAATATTGGTCGTAAGTCAAGAACTGCCTGTACTGACTTGACAAAAAATAAACCCCACAAATGTTTTCTATTGTAAACTGTTTTTATCTTGAAACTATAAAATATATTAAACCATAGAGAAATTCTACCTATGGAGAAATTGGAAGAAATTCGGTGGGAAACTTTCTGGGAAACTTTGAATCAATCTGATCACATTTTTCCCTCCAACTTCCCTACAGGAAATCTTGACTTTGTGTTTATTTTTCCTTACTTAAGATACTGACTATTGAAAATAGATTCCCAGCCACAATCAAGCTCATTTTACACACATGTACACATGCCCAGGAATACAGAGTGCAAATGAATCCTGCAATTTTTCTAGACATAAATGCTGGCAGTTCTTGCATAAAAATTGTAAATCATATCATTATAAATTTATTGAGTTGGAAGGGGTCATTTAGGCAATCAGATCCAACCCTGTAAATTAAATCATTCCCCAAATCATAAACGCATGGCACAACACAGGAGAATGAGACAGGACAAGAGTCAGCAGTTTGCATTTATAAGACAAAGTCCATTCTTTTGAAGACAGCAAAGTCCACATTTTGGACAAAGAGGATCACTGGATTGAAAGAGGGGTCAAAGAAGCCATCTATGCAGGGGTGTGATTCTCCCGGTGTAACAACTGGTTCGCAAATCGCATGCTTTGTGCTTGCACGCATGCTTTACACGCACACACAGCTGTTGTGACTCCGAGACTTGAACCTGATCAGTCAGCAGATGTGGGTTTGAGTGATGAAGAAGATCTGGCATTTGAACCTGTGTGATTGTCCATTAACCTGATCATGTTAGTGGGGGTTAAAGGGTCCAAGTCTCACTTTCTTCTTTCCCCCCCTTTTCAGGCGAAACTGAAATGTGGTTTGAACACCACTTGCTTACCACAGGGCTGAGGAATTGCCTCCCAGTGTCTAACACCGGTAAATAAACCCTCCGCAGCCACTCATGAAGGGAAGGAACCAGGTGGGATTGATTTTTTTCTGGTTCATTGGTGTGTGGTGGGCAGGCTGGTGGTATGGGAAGAAGACAAACTCACTTTCTGGCGCAGGGGTTGACTAGATGCCTCCAGGTACCTTCCAGCCCTGGATTAGGTGACTTAGAGGGGAGTCAAGTAGAGGGAGAGGAGTTGGATTTGAGAGATGAACCTGATTTATTGGAGGATTCAGAGTCCATTCCCTCCCCTGAATCTACTTCCCTAATTACACCTCAGGTGTTAACTGTTAATCAGGAAAGTGTGTCAGAGGTTTCAAGCGGTGATAAAACTGCCGGATGCTGGCTGGATGCCAGAACTAGGAGAAGATTGAGACGTCAATCTCAATTAGAAAAGAGACGTCCAGCAAAGGATTAATTAATGAGACTGACACACCCTCTCTCAGAGGATATAAGGGAGCGTACGTGTTCGTAATTTTTGCTGGAAACAAAGTGAATTTTGCCTTGGAAAGACGTGCGTCTGATTACTACGTTGTGATTTACGAACTATACAGAATTGCCGGACAGATTCTAGGAGGATTGCCAAAGAACTGTGAAAACAGAGCAATTGAATCTTCTGTCTCTGGTTTTGTTTACGTAAAGTATTTGAACGCTGTAACTCGAAGTTTTCATCTTTGGATACAGGTGGGACAGAAAACACAGCTATCCCACTTATTTACCTTCAATGTTACTTCAGGGAAGTAACACAGCTAAGGCGTGGCAATCCTCTCTGCATCACGAATCAGCTGAGCAGATATAGGTGAGTACAGGCGGGTGGGCAGGCCTACATGATCATTGGATTGAACTGGTTCGAAGCCAGCTGATTATTGCAACTAGGGGTTCACCTGAACTGGTCTGAACCGGGAGAATTCCACCCCTGCATTTATGTCAAAATTGAACAGCCCTCTCTCAACAGAGGGAGAGGGATATGACATCATCTATCTCCAGTCTACAACACAGTCCTTTCAGCAGTTCCAAGAAGACTCCACACCCATTTGCACCACTCAGGTGACCCTAATGACACAGATAAATTTCCAGGTGGCCTCAGTGACTCTCTAAAAAGATGCAAATGACCAGCTGTCTGCAAGGAGAATAAATCCTTCTGTTCCCCACCATTCAGTCGGAGCTGAAGAAGCTTCTTGGATGAGAAGTGAAACATCTTCAGAGAAAAACCAGAAAGTCCAGTTGCCTCTTGAAAAAGCACCTTTGGGACACCCATGACCTGGATGACTGAGAAACTTCATAGACATTCCCCAAAGAGGTCCAGTCTCTGCTCACCTTCTTTCTGGGTTGCTTCATAATTTCTATAGTATTTACAGTATTGTATTTATATTGTTACAAATTACAGAGTTTTATTTTTTTAATATTATAAGCTGCCCAGAGTTTTCCTGTGGCAAGATGGGCAGCTAATAAATTTTACAAATACATAAATTAAATGATTGCACTCATATCATTCACCCAGAATCTGCTTTCTTATAGCTTCGATACATTATTCTGTGTCACTCATTTTGGAATAAAATAAAACAGTTCTGGTCCTTTTTCTGTGTGGTATCTTTTCAGGTATTTCAAGACTGCTGTTCCTCTTACCATTCTTGTCTCTTGATCATCATTTTCTTCTCCAAAACTGTTCCACTTGATTTGAAAACTTCTTCATATGTCAATCCAGTCTGGACATAACATTTGAGATAGTGTCTGACCATCACAGAATAAATATTAAAAGTACCAACCACTGAATACTTCCTAATAGTAGGGAAAGTATTGGGAAAGTACAATTGGGAAAGTACAATTTTACCAACAGTATAAAATTTTATTTGCCTTTTTTGCAGCTATTGCTGACAGGTTTGCAGTCAGCTCCTATTCAAATCCTCCCCACAAGTATTATGATAAATCATATGTCGCGGGTGGAGCCCTATAGAGCTTTGGTTGAGAGAGAATATGGCAGAGGCAAGCTGACCTAGATGAATGGGTGAATGAGTGACCAGAGGGGGCGCCAGATGCTATGGAGGAGAATTGACCAAGGCAAGTGGGCAAGCCAGTGACCACAGGAGGCGCCAGATATACCAAGAGACAGCAGAGGCAAGCTGACCCAGATGATATGTACCAGCAGATGGCGGAGGTGAGCTGAGCTGGGTGAAGGGAGGTGCCTGGATGAGAGATCAGAATGGACTAATGTCCAGAATGACGGACACTGAAAACCCGGTGAGTGACATTGTAGCGAGGAAGAGCCTGGGTACCTGAAGAGAGGGAGTAGAGGAATTTGGACTCAAGTGGCCCTTTTGGGGGGCGGCGCTACACAGTTATACTGTATTCTCTCTACTGCCATGTCTGTTTTGATCATCCCTGCAGATGTCATTTGGTAAAGAACTGCTGTTCTAATGCAAGGCTGCGCTTGGAGCTCACTAAAACGTGGTTCATGAAGGCTGCGTAGTCCTCTTATGCAAAACAACAAAACAGCAACAACCGGAGAACAGTCAAGATCATCACCTCCCGCATCAATTTCACCTCCAACTGTTATTGTTTTTTTAAAAAACCCTAAAAATTTTTTTTATTCTGTGAAGGTACGATAACAAAAGATGACCTAACAAAAATGATCCTTTGATTTGATTAACCACCACTGTGTTTTGGTGCTGTTTTATAATTCGTAGTTCAGATGGCAACTTTGTGTATCCTTGCCTTGAACTGAATGGGGCTTAATCCTTTGTGATTTGGCGTAGGATTGAACTGAGGGCACATTCTCTTCCCTAGCTACCTAATAACCACCCAAACACATAAAGCTTAGACTTTTTCTGCCTGCTTGGCTTCTCCAGATTATGTAATATAACACTGCAATGTGCAAGTGTTCAGGGAAGTTTAAAATGCCACCTTTCTATGAGTTACATACTACGTTCTTTGTGACTCAGAGTGTGGGAAACCGTCATTTGAGTTCATTTTCATGACAGAAGCACTGAACCACATTAACACAAGGGAAGATGTAGGAAACACTTTTACTGGCTGTGTTTATTCTTAACCAGTAGACGTGGCTACCATTCACATTGTGACTACATAAGGTTAACTGCTGGGTACAATAACCAAAGTGTGATTCTCTCCCTTGGCTTGTGTTAGTCATCATTTCTGAACATTTGTCAGGCTTAATGTGCTACAGCAGACTGTGGGTCGTTTCTGTGTCGTTTCCAAATGAACTTTGACTTTTCCCCCCCTGGGGCCAAGAGCCAGTCATTGTTAACCTAAGAATCTGTGCCTTAAGGAGGAGGAGCTGAATTTCCAGAGAATCTTTGATAGCTAAAAGGGAACTCGTGGCAACCAAAACCTACGGCCATGGTTTAGAAAAGGAAGTAGGGGCTTCATTTTGAAAAAAAAAAAGGGAGGGAGCATATCCTCAAAGGAATAGAATAGAATAGAATAGAATAGAATAGAATAGAATAGAATAGAATAGAATAGAATAGAATAGAATAGAATACATGGAATGGAATGGAATGGAATGGAATGGAAGACATTATATACGGGAGTCTCTGTGGTTAAACTGGGAGAAGATTAAAAGACAAAGTAAACCGCACCAAACTTGATTGCAGGAAATACGACTTCAGCAATAGAGTGGTCAATGTCTGGAATACTCTACCCGACTCTGTAGTTTCTTTCCCAAACTCCAAAAACTTTAACCTTAGACTGTCTACTATTGACCTCACCCCTTTCCTAAGAGGTCTGTAGGGGGCGTGCATAAGCGCACCAACGTGCCTACCGTCCCTGTCCTATTGTTTCTCTTATTCTTTTATTTTTCTTATATGTACCCATTTCATGTATTCACAACTATGTATACACTTATACTTATTATCTTGTAAACAATTGGCAAATCAAATAAATAAAAAATAAATAAATAAATAAAATAAATAAATAAACAATGTTATTTGAAAATTCCAGTCTGGCTATCGACTATCGAAGCATTTTCTTATCCTATAATATACAAAAAGGAACAAACAGTTAGATATGGTGAAATATTGAATGAAAAGGGTGAACTCAAATCTATACAAAAACTAGAGGAACAAGGTATTAAGATGAATTGGTTTTCATATGTGCAGATATATTTAAGGTATGATAAAGATTCTAAATGGAAGGTTTCTATGATAAATTGACTGATTTAGATAAGATTTTGACAGGTACTGATGAAAAGGTGATTAAAAAATTGTATGGATATTTATTAGAAATTAAATTAGAAGAACAAGTTAAAGAAACTATGATTGCTTGGGGGAAGAATTTTGGATATGGGATTGATTTAGAGAAATGGCAAAAATTGTGGTCTCAAAATTATAAAACGACAATGTCAACAGCATATAAAGAAAATTTGTATAAGATGTTTTACAGGTGGCATTTTCCCCTGACAAGAATAGCAAGAATGTTCAAGAATAAATCCGAAAAATATTGGAAATGTCATCAGACACCTGGCTCATATTACCATATGTGGTGGACTTGTGCAGACGCTAAAAAATACTGGACTAAAATCCACACGTGGTTGGAAAAAATGACAAAAAAGCATATAGATTTGAAACCAGAGATATTTTTATTGGGAATTTTACCTGAAATATATAGTAAAGACTTGAAATACCTGATTGTAAATGTATTAACAGCGGCTAGGATTGTATTTGCTAAAAACTGGAAAAATGAGAAAATACCATCACAGGAGGAAATCATTAAGAAAATATTGGAATGTGCTGAAATGAGTAGATTGACATTTGAAATTAGAGAACAAGATGATAAACAATTTTATAAAATTTGGGATCTATTCTATCAATGGTTAGACAATAAAATATAGTAATGAAATATGTAGACTTTTAGAAAATAATAAATATATAAAGATGTATTCTTTTCTTATTATATCTACAAAATGATTCTAGGATAGATCTGGGATTATAAAATGAATTGACATAAAACAAATTAAGTAAAATATGATCATTTTGTAAAACATGAATGAATAAAAGTATAGTCAAATGATTGATTAATAATGATATTAATGTATTTAATATTTGATTGAAAATACGAGACTATATACAATGTAATTATAATTGAAGACTATGAAATGGAAGCACAAAACAGTTTGTAAACCAACCGGCACACTGTATGTACATATATGGAAGATGACTTGATGTTTTTATGTTTTGTTTGTTTATGTTTGTTTTAAAAACCAATAAAAATAAAAATAAAAGAATATATGGAATGGAATGGAATGGAATGGAATAGAATAGAATAGAATAGAATAGAATAGAATAGAATAGAATAGAATAGAATAGAATAGAATAGAATTCTTTATTGGCCAAATGTGATTGGACACACAAGGAATTTGTCTTGGTGCAAATGCTCTTAGTGTATATAAAACAAAAGATACATTTGTCAAGAGTCAAGGAATAACGTACAACACTTAATAATAGTCATAGGGTACAATAAGCAAAGGAAATGCATACTGTAAGTTAAGTAAGTAAAGTATAAACAATATTTGAAAAGAAACACATTGCAGATGATCCTACTGTAGACCTGATGGGTTTTGAAAGAAGTCATTTAGGCCAATCAATTATGCACAACCGTGCTAGACTGAAAGGCTTTTATCCAAGACTATGACATCAATTCCAGGTTTTTAGGTTAGCACGTATCTCTTGTATTTGTTCACATCTTTCCTGATATTTGGTCTCGGCTATTGTTTCTGAATATAAGGATGGAGCAGAAGGAAGGAGCTGGGACTTATTGATTTGCCCAAGTAATAAGCAGGTGCTGGAAAAGGATTATGGATGGAATATACATACATGCAGGCTTATATTCTCATGGCTTTTTTCGAGAACAGAGCAGAATTATTAGACATGGAGCCGACCGGATGACTTTAGGCCAGGGATGTCAAACTCAAGGCCCACAGGCTGAATCTGGCCCACAGGGTGCTTAGATCTGGCCTGCGAGGCTACCCTGGAAACAGCGAAGGACTGGTCCATGATGCCTGTACCAGCAAAAATGGATATTGGGAGGGCCACATGGAGGAGGCCTCTCCCAAGCTCCATTTTCACTGGCAGAGGGTTACAGGAGGCCATTGCAGCTGAAAACAGAGCTTGTCAACCTGTTTTTACTGGCAGAGTGCTCCAGCCACCATAGGCGCCGCCAACATGAGTGACATCAAGCTGCCCACACCCTCTGGTCATGCCCCACCCACTCCCCTGAGGTCAAACACAACCCTGATGTGGCCCTCAATGAAATCGAGTTTGACACCCGTGCTTTAGGCTAATCACTCTCTCTCAGCTCAACCCATTTCACAAGTTTGTTGTTGGGGGGGAAAGGAAGAAAGAGGAGTATTAAGTATGCTTGCCGCTTTGAGTTATTATAAATTATAATAAATCAGGATATAAATAAATAATAAGTTTTTAAAAACTTTCAATAAAGCATATTGAACGCTAATGGAAAAATAACAACCATAATATAAAATTGCCTAAGTTTTGGCTTGCTTATTACTAAGCAGTTCTCACGGCATAAATGTGCATAAGAGTATAGACCCATGAAAATCAAGTGTGCATCCAGCTGTTTATGGAATGTGGCCAAGTTATTTATATGTTTTTTAAACGACGAATATAAAATCTTCCATAATCTTTATGATCCTCATCTTCTCAAAAACACAGTGAAATGCATAAATTGTGAATAGCACTTGATACCGTTGGTGACTGAAATAAAACTTTAATTGAATCATCAGGAAAAGCCCCTCTTAATCTATAGTGTTGAAAGTCAAAGGCATTTGTTTGGGATTCTTTTGAACTTTCTTCAATTCTGACATATTTAATAGGGAGTGAAAAAGAAAACATTAAAATGTTTTTTTTTTCTTTTTGATGCATACTTGTTATGTCATAAATTATGAGTGTTCATTATAAATAATGTTATTATTACTGAAGACTGAATGCAAATTTAAACAACTAGTTCAGCAATTACTTGACACGAAGGGAAGTAATCTGTTGAGACAGATGTTGTTTGAAATGTAATCCCCTTGTGTCCAGTAAAACTTACTCTTAGAAACCATGGGTATTGGATTGCAGTGTTAATATTCTCAAAGGCAGACAACTCCAGGAAGAATAATTAATTGCTAATTTATATGTAGTCCTTGTTTTACGACCAAAATTGAGACAAGAATTTCTGTGGTTAAGCAAGGTTTTTGTTAATTAAGTGGTGTCCAATTCTACAACCTTGTTTTTGCCATGGTTATTAAGTGAATCACTGGAGTTATTACGTGAATCATGCGATCATTAAGCAAATCCAGCTTTCCCCACTGAGGAAAGCTTGTTGGAGGTTTGTTGGAGGCTGGCTGGGAAAGTCGCAAATGGCTATCATGTGATTCCAGGATGCTGCAACCATCATAAATACTTGCTGGTTTCCAAGGGCTTATAGGAACCACCACCCCCACCCAATTAAAATATTCTTTATTCTTAATATTAAAAAGAGGCAAGATAGAATATTTCCCCTAAAGGAGAAATGGAGAACAATCTTAGCAAAGACAGAAAGCACCCCCAGTCTTCCTGCTATAGGAAAACAGCCTCCAGCAGAAGCTTGAAAAGGCTAACCTTTAAGGAACAGAGATTTTGTATCCATTCAGAAAGACTGGGCCAATCTATTCATAAAGAAATACATTCCAAATAAGCAACACAATAGGCAAGCCAAAGCTGACAAGATTAGCTCAGACAAACACCTAGGACTTACATTTCCCCTCTTGCCTGTTGAGCCAGCCATGACCCTTACATGACTCCATAGGAATCTGGCAAGAGCCATTAAAATATTGAAGGACATATCCTTGCATAGGAACAGGCACCTCAATCACAAAGCCCCAAAGAATGCATAAAAGCCCACCTACTCTCAGCCCCATTTTGTCAGCCACCCCAGAAACATTCTGCTGTCACCTTGTTCCCATAATAAGGGGGGTTTTTTTTTTTTGAAAAAAAAAATGGCTGGGGGTGCCTCTTGAAGAGAACCCCCCCCCCCCCCTGACCCCCCAAACAAAGCCCCGTGGGCCGCCCCCCCCCCCCCCCCCCCCCCCCCCCCCCCCCCCCCCCCCCCCCCCCCCCCCCCCCCCCCCCCCCCCCCCCCCCCCCCCCCCCCCCCCCCCCCCCCCCCCCCCCCCCCCCCTCCACCCCCCCCCCCCCCCCCAAGCGCCCCCCCCCCCCCCCCCCCCCCCCCCCCCCCACCCCCCCCCCCCCCCCCCCCCCCCGGCCCCCTAGTTTCTGGCTATCAGATAAACAGAGACTTCCTTTCCTGAAGCCTGCCTGTTCTGACCCAGGCTTCATCAAACTTAATAAAACACAAACTGAATTTAAAAGTAAAACCTATTTAATACAACGCTGGGAATTACTTGAATTCCCAGCCAAAACTAATTATACACAGTTCCTCCAGATAAAAGCATGCTTTTCAGTGCTGTAGAATGCTGTCAAAAAACAGAAGTCCAATTAAGGCTAACATAAACCAACCCAAAAACCCAGAAAAAAACAGCCAGAGTACAGAGCTTCACGAAAGACTCGGATATTACTGAACTGCTTTGCTTCCTGCAAAGCTCTTTGTCATTGAGGATTAACTCATTATACCTTATGGGAGGGGCAATCACCTCCCAGCCTTCCTGAGTCACCCCTTCTGCTTCAACTACTCTTGCCTTCTAGCAGCTCTGCACACACACACGGACTGGGAACAGGCTCCTTGGGGTCCTCTGCTTCGCTGTTGCCAGACTCCAAAAGCTCCGAAGGTAGCACCCCACTCTCAGATGGTCCTGGCCCCATCCCTGCATTGGATGCAGGACCCTTGTCCACGTCCTCTCCAGACTCCCTGACTGGTTCCCTTTCGTCCACACTGTCCGATACCTCTGCCATCTGCACTGGCTGCTGGCAAACCACAACACTGCCTCCATTTTATTTCTAGTGTCTTTCTCCCAGCTTGGAACCGGACCAGATTTTTTTCTTCCAGCAGGCTTGAATTATGATCTTGCGACCATAATGATGCTGCAATAGTTGTAAGTGTGAGGGCCAGTGGTCACTTTTTTCAGTGCCATTGTAACTTTGAATGGTCTCTAAACAAATGGTTGTAAATTGAGGACTACTTGCACTTACTGCAATATGTGAACATTAATAAGTAGGTTAAAGAAGGTTACACAAGAAACCAGTGACAGTGACAGAAACGTAGTCTTATTCCTTCCCTGTCTTGGCCTCACGTTAGCCAAAAATATAACTGAACCAGAGGTGGTATTCAGCAGGTTCTGACAGTTCTGGAGAACCGGTAGCGGAAATTTTTAGTAGTTCGGAGAACTAGCCTATACCACCTCTGACTGGAGATTTTACAGTATCCTTCCCCTGCCACACCCACCAAGCCACGCCCACAGAACCAGTAGTAAAAAAATTTGAATCCCAACACTGAACTGAACATAATTCAATTAATTTTAAAGTAAGTTTATTTGTACATCCATTTTAAAGACAGAATCATACATACTTGTAAGAACATTGCTATCGAATATTGATATAAGAGAAAACCATCTTTTAATTTTATCCCAGGCACATTCTACATAAAATTAATGTTTTGCCTCATGGCATTAAAAATACTCCATGGCTGATTCGAGCTCCCAAAGTTATGTTAAATAGGTAACACTGATATGAATTAAAAGCCTACAACAGACATATTTTATAAATATTTAGCTCACTCCCTAAGAACAATCTGTCTTGTTCAAAGCTATACAATTTTTTTTTTCATTAACATGGTACTCTTTTAGCAGTGGTGGGATTCAAATTTTTTACTACCGGTTCTGTGGGTGTGGCTTGGTGGGCATGGCAGGGGAAGGATACTGTAAAATCTCCAGTCAGAGGTGGTATTTCCCAGTTCTCCGAACTACTCAAAATTTCCACTACCGGTTCTGCAGAACTGGTCAGAACCTGCTGAATACCACCACTGTCTTTTAGTCAGCTTTCCATCAACTGACTGTAATGTAAAGCTCCAGCACTAGAACAATGTCTCTCAACTTTGGCAATTTTAAGTTGTCTGGACTTCAATTCCCATGCTGGCTGGAATTGAAGAAATTTTAAAGTTGCCAAGGTTGAAAACCAGTGCAGTTGAGAAACTTTCTTTGCAATTAAATAGAATGATACTTTAACAATCCTCATTTTAAGAACAGAAACATTGTGCTATTTGTGGGCCTGACTAGACCACTGGCTATTAAAGCTCTACAAAAAAGCAATTTTTAATGGTGTGATTTGGGGGTGGACTGGAGGACATGGGGAAATGTTAGCAAACATTTCCACTGATGTTTTCTTTTAAAGATTAGAGCCTACTGAATGCACTGAAGTGAAATTTTGGATACTTCATGGCAGTGCTCCATTGCTATGCTTGTTTAGTAAATCCCTCAACTGAAATGAACCCCTCTTGCAGAGGCTTTTGGTAATCAAACGGAGTCATTCCCACCAAATGGAGAAAGGAGATCCATATTTATTTGTCTAACTGCAGCTTCTATTATGCTGATCTATTACATTCAGAGTATAATTAAAACATTTATGCTAAATAAACTGGGGATAGTGACAGACTAATGAAATCCTTTTATTGAGATAATCTTATCTCATATTATTTTTTCACAAAAAACACACTTTCAGATGGGATAGAAGTTTTCTGTTGTTGTTTTTTCCTGAAACCCACTCTTTTCTTTCATTTGGAAGTTGCATTATCTAAAAATGTCTAATAACAGTAATTTTAAGTACAATTCAAAATATTAAAGTGAAAACTCATCAAGCAATGCACTAAAAGCTTAAGACAATCAAACAGGAAGAAAACTACCATCCGAGTGCTGTCCTTTATGAATAACTCACTGGGCACATAACACACAGAGCAATATTTCAATCTGATTTATATTTTCCCTCTATAACTTGTTTTTAATCTCTTGTCTTTAGCACATTTTTTTTCACAGTTTGCAGCCTCTGTGCTATCTCTAGTCAAATATAATTGACTCTTGAGATTCTGCTGTTTCCTTGGGGAAACAGGATTTGAAATTTGCAAGACCAGGCTAAAGGATGGTCCCACCAGCCTCCTAATGTGGGTGAGGGAACAACTTGTGCCAAGCAGAAGTGGGTGTTCAAGCTTCTAGTGATGGAAATAAAAGCAGACTAATGCCAGGACCTAAGCAGGAAGAGAGCCAATGAAGTGCTCATTCATTCATGAAAGACTAGAATCACAGATCATTCAGTGAAGTTCATAGGAAGAAGTTTCAGAACAGGCAGAAAGAAATATTTTATCACAGAGCAGGTAGGTAAATTCAAACGTTCTTCAAGATGAGGCTGTGACTGGTTTTTCAAAAGGATGAGAAAAATTTCAGAGAATTAAGGTTGTCCTGAACTTTGTGTTCAGGACAAAATGTCGTCATTTTGTCAATGACTACTTCGGCTTCAACCACAACAATACACGAGTACACAATAGATACAAATTCAATGTAAACTGCACCAAACTCGATTGCAGGAAATACGACTTCAGCAACAGAGTAGTCAATGTCTGAAATACTCTACCTGACTGTGTGGTTTCTTCCCCAAACCCCAAAAACTTTAACCTTAGATTGTCTACTGTTGACCTCACCCATTCCTAAGAGGTCTGTAAGGGGCGTGCATAAGCGCACCAACATGCCTACCATCCCTGTCCTAATGTTCCCTTTTATTTGTATCCATTTCATGTATTTATAATCATGTTTATACTTATATCTGTTATCTAATACATGCTTGACAAAATAAATAAATCTATAAAAAATAAAATAAAAATGACTTTTGATGGTTGCTGATGATGGCAGATTAAGAAAGCAGCATACTGCACAACCTACAAAAACAGATAACAGATAATCAGAGTTGGAAGTGACCTTGTAGGTCATCTAGTCCAACCCCCTGCCCAAGCAGGAGACCCTACACCATTTCTGACAAATGGCAGTCCAATCTCTTCTTGAAAGTCTCAAGTGATGATGCTCCCACAACTTCCGAGGGCAAGCTGTTCCATTGGTTGATTGTTCTCACTTTCAGAAAGTTTCTCCTTATTTCCAGGTGAAATTTCTCCTTGTTCAGTTTCCATCCATTGTTCCTTTCTGGCCTTCTGGTGCTTTAGAAAATAGCTTGATCCCTACATGTTTTGCTGAAGCAGGGAAATATGAACACCGGTATCCTCCTGTTTATATTTTGCAGCCATTGAATTCCCAGTAGCATATAATTATGCTATGTAGTGGTCAAAAGCCTTTGAAAGACCTGTAGGAGTTTGTGGGCAGGACACAAGCAACTTTTTGTTTTCTCTCTATTTTTCAAGACACAACAATAATGGTCCACAGAGGAAGTTCATATGAAACTATGTGGTGTTGTGTGTAGGCAGCAAAGTTCTTGTAACACTATAGTTGAGAAAATAATATCCCTTTTTAATTTCTTTCTCTTCTCCATCACTGAGATATCCTCAGCTGCCTCATAGTCATGTGTGTGCTGCATAGATTTCCCTCCAATGGGCCTGCTGAGCAATAAGTATCCAAGTACACTTTGGGAAAGCTGTTTTCGTTTTCCAAATAATACAAGTAGCCCTTGACTTATGACCACAATTGAGCCTCAATTTTTTGTTGCTAAGTGAGACATTTGTTAAGTGATTTTTGCCCCATTTTATGACCTTTCTTGCCACAGTTGTTCAATTAGTAGCACAGTTGTTAAGTGGATCTGGCTTCCCCCATTGACATTGCTTGTCAGAAGGTCACAAAAGGGAATCAAGTGATCCTGGGATACCACATCTGTCATAAATATGAGTCAGTTGTCAAGCATCCAAATTTTGATCATGTGACCATGGGGATGCTACAGTGGTCATAAATGTGAAAAGCCATGGTCATAAGTTACTTTTTTCAGTGCCATTATAATGGTCACTAAATGAACTGTTGTAACTACTGTTGTACTGACTGAACTACAAATTCATGTTGAATTCCATTATGGATAATTTCGCTTTCAATACCTTTGGAAATACAGGAACCCAAAAGAAAAAGCAAGAATTAAATATAATGTTGTAAACAAATAATCTGATACACTTGGTATCCAAACATTCATGGCACTGCTTTACAAAATACTGTCTTTTCAAAAACAGATGTATCATAACCATTAAGTACAAAAGGCAAAAGGTTTACAAGATCTGAAATCAGAATATTAAGTGTGTCCTAGTCTGTGAGGAAGAGAAAGGTGTTCAAAATTAAGACTGAGCTGGAAGGTTGCTTTGTCATTTCAGTTCAACTGACATATGCTTCAAGCCAAAAAAAAAAAAAAAAAAAGAAGGCATTTGGAAGTGATTTGCAGTGATAAAATTTCCTGCTGGTTTTCCAAATGTTTGCTTCCTGATTGGGAATGCCATCCTTTGTCAAAGAAGCATGAACTGTCTACCTTCCCTTTTTTCTGTTCGGACTCATGCTGTATGGCTGTTTACACATTTCTGAAACAACCTTTGCATGCTGTCTTTAATTACTTTCACTCATGGCATGCTTGGTTGAAAGCAGAATTAGAGGAATGGTCAGACTGGCAATGTTTATTTATATAATACGGTTCCTCCTCCACTTTCACTTCAGCAGGAACAGTTCTGCTTATTGGCCATTTGCAGCATAAGCTGGCTGACAAAACTTGGCCTATAAACATCCAAGAAAATAAATAGCATTAAGAAGATTCTCTGTTTAAATAACACATGAAATTATTCACGCATATGGGTGAATAGCTCTGATACATTTGTTGTTTGGTTTCATTTTAAATCTAACCCTTAATGACCAGCATTTACAAAATGGTAGTTTCATTTGATTTTTAAATAAAATAATGCAATGTCCTGTGCAAATTAAGCACTCTGTTTTTAAAAAGAGTTTTAAAAGGAATGGAACTTACACTCATAATACAATTTTGTTGAATCGTCAAGGTCTGGGGGTTTTAAAGTTTGAACTCAAATCTTCCTCAAATGCAACAGGTTTCCTTTTTTTCTCTCCACCACCTGCTGGCACTACCTCCTGGAACCCTACTTTACTAAATACAGGAGGAATGAAAGCAAACCATTCACTTGGTAACAAAACAGTTGTCTGGGCAATTTTGTGTTTTGTAGCATTGATGTTTTACTAAACTAATTTATATGTGGCCAAATGCCACCTTATATGGGGTCAAATAAAACTGTTCCTTTCATTGGTATCAATCTCCTCCTTTCAGAGGAGATTATTTTATAAAGAATCACACCAAGGAATGTTTCTGGAACCAAACTCAGAAGAACCAATCATCATAATATCTTGTTTAATGTGACTTAATCTCAACCTGTGAGGACTGCCCGAAACAGTTAAAATGGTCTCCCTCTGTAGGAGACGATTTTTATCAGCCAGAATAGTTTTGATTATATTGTCTATCATCAGGCTTTTTGCAAAACTTTGTAAAGCATTGGGAAGTTGCAGTTATGATGTTTCCATGAGTCTGTTTAAAATAACCAAGAAATAAAAGGTCTGAGAATTAGAACAGAAGAATATAAAATGCAAGCATTTGCCGATGACAGGGCATTCATCGTAGAAGACCCTCTGGAAACAGGACATATATTGCTACAGGAAATTGAAGAATTTGGCAAAGTGGTGGGACTAAAAATAAATAAAGAAAAGACAAAGATATTAACAAAGAATATGACAGTGAAACAGAAGGAGGAATTGGAGAAGAAATTGGGGTTTCAAACAACAACAAAATTGAAATATCTTGGGGTGTGGCTGACAGCTAAATGTTCATCGATAAAAACAGATAATTATGAGAAATTACTAAAACAAATACAAAAAGATTTGGAAAATTGGGGGAAACTTCAGATATCATTGATAGGAAGAATTCTACTATTAAGATGAATATACTACCTAAAGTATTATTCCTTTTCAAACAATTCCAATAAAATTAGGCAAAATGTTCTTTGAAGAATTAAAAAAAAACAATTAAAATGTTATTTTGCAAGGGAAAAAGGCCCAGATAAAACTAAAGCTCCTGCAGGATAGTAAAGACAAGGGAGGGTTCGGACTTCCAGATTGGAAACTCTATTATCAGGCCGCAATAATAACATGGATTAAAGATTGGGTAAATCTAAAGAATAAAAGAGTGTTAGTATTAGAAGGACATGACCTGCAGATTGGCTGGCATGCATTCATGTGGGAAGGGAAAAATAAATTTAATTCGTACTTTCAAAGACATCAAATTAGAGATACACTACTAGGGGTTTGGGAAAAACTAAAACGAAACCATTATACAAAGATCCCAATCTGGATGTCAACCATGGAAGCTATGGTATACCCGAATGTTTTAGATTTGAATAAGACAGTGTGCTTAAATGAATAAGGGAAATTAAAATCTAAGCAGGAACTTGTGTTACAAGGAATACAAGTAGATTGATGGCCATACTTACAGATACAAACTAGATGTAAGAAAGACATAGATCAGTATGGGATATATTTGGACCAGCATGAATTGGACAAAATTTTACAGGGGCCCGAGAGAAAAATTATTACCAAAATGTACAAGTATTTGTTAAGATATAAATTGGAAGAAGAAACTGTGAAGGAAACAATGATAACTTGGGTCAAAAACTTTGGATATAGTATTAATTTGGAAGATTGGGAAAACCTTTGGAAAATAAATTATAAATTAACTCTATCAGCAACTTATAAGGAGAATTTATATAAAATGTTTTATCACTGGCACTTACAGCCAGTGAGACTTGCAAAAATATTTCTCAATAATTCGGCAAGCTATTGGAAATGTGGCTATGAGCAGGGAACCTACTATCATATGTGGTGGACCTGCCCAAAAGCAAAAATATATTGGTGGAAAATTAGAAATTGGCTAGACGAAATTACAAAAGTTAAAATTGAATTGAAACCAGAGATTATTTTGATTAGGAATTTTTTTTAAAAAAATTAGTAAACAATTATTATATATTATACTCCATATATTAACAGCAGCAAGGCTTGCCTTTGCCCAAAATTGGTAATGCGAAAATACTTCCCCCGACTTCATGATTATAAAGAAAACTTTGGAATGTGCAGAAATGGACAGGTTGTCAATGGAACTTAAAAACAAAGAGGAGTCAGAATACTATGAGATCTGGAATTTTTGGTACAGTTGATTGGAAAGTAGACATGAAAGGAACAAAACGAAATCAAATAAAAAGTTATGACGGAAATTAGCAACATTACATGCAACTATATTTGTAATATATAATTAGATGAAACTTTGTGTTATATATTAATGTAATAAGTGTGAATGATTATTCTACATAATTTGAGAGATGTCAGATGGAGTGAACACTGTCTTGCTCACGTTGCAATAAGCGGAATGTTTGGTTTTATTGTATTTGTATAAATTTGTTTAATAAAGTATTTTAATTGAATTTTTTTTAAAAAAAATTAAAATACGTCCATGTGATGATGGTTCAGTAGAAACCCTAAGCCAGTTGCTACTATGCTGCTCCCTACATAAGAATGGAGGATTTCTTTTAGATGACAGACCTTCATGTACAGTATTTTTTCATAATTTCCAAGCAGGGAGTGATGTCTATTTACTATTACTTGTTTTGGACAAAGGCTCAAAAATATCCACCCATCTCACTCAGTGTTATGCTATATAATGGCACAATACATTACTGTATATTCATTTATTCATCACTTCTTATAATACGGTACTATTTTAATTTTTTATTACACAGGGAATCCTCAACTTACAACAGTTATTTGGTGACTGTCCAAAGTTTCAATAGCATGAAAAAAGTGACTTATGACTGTTTTCCACACTTATGACCATTGTAGCATCCCTGTGATCAAAATTTGGATGCTTGGCAACTGACACCCGGGTGTAGTACCCTGAGTTCCTATTATCCTTTTTTGTGATCTTCTGACAAGCAAAGACAATGGGGAAGTCAGATTCACTTAACAAATGTGCTACTAATTTAACCACCGCAGTGATTCACTTAACAGCTGTGGCAAGAAGCAGCAGAAATGTTGGGCTCAATTTTGATTGTAAATCAAGGACTACCTGTATATGTTTTTATCTAAGTCTTCTAGCAGCCTGTTTATTTTTCTTGTTTCTTTGTCCACTGGTGCCACGACATCATATCATGTATAGAAGAAAGCAGTAGCAAACCCACTTTCCTAATATAGCAAGATAACTGGATAGATATGTTGCTGTAACTCTCCTGGAGTTGAGATGAATATCTACTGGTATATTAAAATAGCAAGCTGTGAATTTGTTTTTGAGACGAATTTGTTCTAGACATGCATGTATGTCATACATGTGGATTTCTGTGCATTGTATATTTTTGCATAATATATTCAACATGTCAAGTTCTATAGAGTGAACAAATGGTTAAATATGGCTTACATTTTTTGACTGGGATTATTCAATTTTTAAAGTGTTTAAGATCTGCATAGAACGTTGTTTATTCTCATGGCAGGATGACATTTATTCAGCAATAGCATTTATCTGCCAAAGTTACTTTGTATTTAAGATTCAGTCCACTGAAGATTTATCTGTTGTTGCCAAATAACTGTCATTCACAAATCTTGATTCGTTCCTCTGTCATTCTCTCACAGTGAAACCCCTGCTTATCGAAAGCTGGGAGTCATCTTAGGAGCAACTATCGGACCTTGCTTGGCATTATTCCTCAGCATATACTGTACATGCACTTTATTAAATAGTGAGGAGAAGATGAAGCTGGATCATCCCACCAATTCAAGAAGGCAGATCTGTGGAGTCATTTATCTTCTCATGAAATTACTTCCTAGCAGTTATGGTAGGCCTTATTTCATACTCATCACCAGCATTAGGAGTGAACTTTCTGCAGATAACTGAGAGAGGGAGGTGAAATAGTAAAAAAAATGTCTTTCCACATGGAAAGAGGCAGCTGTGATTTTGAAACTTTAGATAGGCTTGTGGTGCTAAAATCTAATCATTCTGTAAATGCTATAAAAACATGAGGTAATTGCTTTTTATGTGGAAAAAATGGTGTGTCTGATTGTGAATTTTTCACATACTGGAATATTATCAAACTTCAGTCCCAGTTGAACAAATCTTTCAGACACAAATAAGTCATTAAACAAATAGAAATGATCTTATTTATGAGAGTCTCATTTATCTCGGTTAATTATAATTTTTTTTTTGAGGGGTCTGTTTCTATAAAAGAAATGTTTATGAACTTTTGGAGTATCTTGGTTTTGCTCATCAGCAACTATGAAATATTTAATATTGTTGATAACTGAATTTTATGAAACTCACCAGACAGATTTTGTTGCCAAAGAATGCATTTTTACTGCTTCTGGAGAAAATGAATATGGTGTGAGGAAATGGGGAACAAATAATAAAAAGGGTTGTGATCTTATGTGAATCTTTTCTGGAAAGAAGAGGTACTTAAGTATTTCAAGAAGTATTTCAAGTGTGTGGTTGTTACTAGGAAGTTAACTCCTTTAGTGTGTGCAAATTGTCATACAGACTGCGAAAATCCATTACGTGTAACTCTACATGTGATTCATTTCATGGGAATGGTTCCGGATCTAACTATTTACCTGGGATGCAAAATGATCCTATCCACACTCTAAAGACTTTGTTTGACTTCCTTTTGTATCTCGATGATGATGATGATGAAATTATCCATCCAGTTGTGTCTCACTCTTGGCGATTCTGTGGGCCAGGTCTCTCCATGGTGTCTGATCTTGAACTATTTCTTTGTGTTTTTCTATGCTTTGGCTGGTGTCAGCTAAGAAGTCAACATTGGAGTCAAAGCTGAATACCATACATGTAAGTACCCGTGAAAACTTAAGAAAGATAGATAGATAGATAGATAGATAGATAGAGAGAAAGAGAGAGAGAGAGAGAGACTCTGGGGGATGGTAGAGGACAGGAAGGCCTGGAGGAACATTGTCCATGGGGTCGCGATGGGTTGGACACAACTTTACAACTAACAACAACAAATATATCAATTCTTTCTTGATTTTTCTTTCTTGATCATTAGTTTTTTTATTGCTCCAGGATTCTTATTGGATGCAACACTCATATTACACTATTGAATAGTTTTGTAACTCTGGTAGTGCCAAAGAAATAAAGTTTTTTAAAAAACACTATTTGGTGGCATATTTGCAGAGGTGGTTCAGGTCCTATGTATATGGTGTCAGAATGTATTTTCCTGTATTCTTCTTGTTGTGAATCAATAAAAGTGAATAACCTAAATGCAAATTAGGGGTTGAAAACCTGCACACTTGATTGGTCCTTATACAACAACTTGGGATTGGGCCAGAACCAGTCCCTGATTGGCCATTTTTGGGACTGTCCTTATTGGTCAGTAGTTTAAACCTGTTGCACATTTTCATTGGTTAATAAGGCAGCAGCTAACCCTATAAAAGGGTTACTGCTGCCCATAGCATTGCTCTGTTATGTCTATCGCTTTATTAAAGAGTTGAAGTCACTAGTCAGATGTCTGGTCTCCCTTATTCTCCATACTTAACACTGGCGACGAGGGTGGGATGTGGAGACCGAAGAACTGACTAATCTACAGAGCAACTAACAGAGCATGTGGTCGAACACGCACCATCAACAGCAACATGGCCAGCGGTGCCGTACCACCCGCTCCATTCAATCCAGAGACCGAAGACTGGGAGGCCTACATGGATCGGTTCCAGATGTTTCTAGAAACTAACAATTTGAAAGAAGCGACAACCGGCAAAAAAAGAGCTATCTTTCTAACGCATTGTGGACCAACCGTGTTTAAAATGGCAAAGTCGCTTGCCAAGCCAGCAGAGGTAAAAGAAATGGACTGGGACGTCCTCGAGCCGTTACTACGGGCTCACTACGCGCCCTCCGTACCCACCCTAGTAAGAAGACACGAATATTACCAGAGGGATCAACGGAAGGGTGAAAGCCTTGCCAATTACATCGCGGACCTCCGGAACCTAGGAGGCCTCTGCGGGTTCGCCGACTTAGAAGAAGCCCTCCGGGACCGCCTGGTTCTGGGCCTAGAAGACGGCGCTATCCAGAGCAAAATTATGGCTAAGGGGGACATCAGCCTCACCGATGCCCTTAAAGAAGCCTCGGCAGCAGAGGCAACAAAGAAGTCGGCAGCCCAAATGCGCCGCACCAACGCACCGCTACGTAAACTCGCCACTGATACCTCGCCTCGCTCAGAGAGACACCCGGTATCAACTCACCACGAAGACCTAGAGTCCCCATCCGACAGCGATGAGGAAGAGGTCAACCGACTTCGAACGGAGAGAGACCAGTCCTCACAACACTCATTTCGACCGTGTGCCGGCTGTGGAGCAAATCACCCACGATCCGGCTGCAAATTCCTTGACGCACTTTGCCGCCATTGCGGGAGACACGGTCACATCGCAAAGGTTTGCAGGAGCAAACAGCACTCCAAACCCCGACAGGCCAAATTCCAGTCTTCAGGATTCTTCGGCACACACCGAGAAAAATTGAACCACTCCTACAGAAACAAGCCGTCCACCACTTCCACCAGGCGTGAAGAAACCAGGCGGGAAGAGACCCACCAAACAATCACCATAGGCCACGCTACATCCCTTGATGCTGGGAAAATCCGAGTAAAGGTCGCCATCGAAAACAAACCTTGCGTGATGGAGGTAGACTCGGGATCTTCCCTCTCGATGGTGTCGTGGAAAACGCTCCAACAGCTCCTTCCAACGATTCGCCGCCAAGACCTTAACCCTCAGAGGGTTATACTCAAAGACTATCAGGGCAACCGCAATTCCCGTCGTCGGGTCCCGCAGATTCCAGGTCTCATTCAAGGACCACACCGTCGCACTACCACTGACTGTCGTGGATCGAGACAGGCCTAGTCTTCTAGGCCTGCAATGGTTCAGGCCGCTTGGAATCACTGTAGCTGGAGTCCACAAGGCCGAAAGTGTCGATTGGGAGGAAGCACTTGTGCAAGAATTCCAAGACGTTTTCGCGAACAGACTAGGCAAGTATAAGGGGACCCCAATCTCGTTTAACTTGAACCCTGAAATAGCACCCATCCGCCTTAAGCCGCGTCGGGTGCCGTTCGCCTATAAAGCCTAAAATCGACGAACAACTCGATAAGCTGATAGCGCAGGGCATACTGGAACCCACCGACCACGCCCGTTGGGAAACCCCGATAGTGACGCCTATCAAGCCTGATGGGACTCTAAGAATTTGCGGAGACTACCGGGCCACATTAAACCACGCACTGCAGCAAAGTGCTTATCCAGTACCGGTAGTGCAACATTTACTCCATTCTCTGGGCGGCGGAAAAGTTTTCGCCAAACTAGATTTAGCCCAGGCATATCAACAATTGCCTGTAGACCCAACCACAGCCGAGGCGCAAACGATCGTAACACATAGGGGCGCATTTAAATGCAACCGGCTCCAATTCGGGGTAAGCGTCGCCCCTGGAATCTTCCAGAGTTTAATGGAAAGGTTGTTACAAGGGATAAAAGGCGTTGTCCCATATTTCGACGATGTACTCATCGCCGCACCTAACAAAGACATCCTAGAAAAACGACTCAAAGAGGTTTTGCGAAGATTCCAAAATGCAGGCCTCAGAGTAAAAAAAGATAAATGCCACTTATGTACCGAAAAAGTAGAATTTTGGGATACCTCCTGGACAGCCAAGGAATTCATCCCACCGAAGACAAATTACGAGCAATTAAAAAGGCACCCACTCCAAGGAACAAGGCAGACCTACAGGCGTTCCTTGGACTTATCAATTTCTATAATGTGTTTTACCCCACAAAGCAACAGTAGCTGAACCATTGCATAGACTATTAGACAAAAAAGCAACGTGGGTTTGGGGACAACGGGAACAACATGCTTTCCAACAAGTAAAGAAATTGCTAACTTCTGATTCAGTACTTATGCAGTACAATGAGACTCTGCCACTCACTATCACGTGTGATGCATCACCTTTGGGGTTGGGGCAATTCTGGCCCACGTGTTACCTAATGGAACGGAGGCCCCCATCGCGTTTTTTCACGAACCTTAGCTAAAGCTGAACGAAATTATAGTCAGCTGGACAAAGAAGCTTTAGCTATTGTTGCTGCAGTTAAAAGATTTCACGAATATGTTTATGGCCGTGCGTTTACAATAATCACTGATCATAAACCGCTACTGGGGATCATTGCGGGTAATAAACCAACCCCGTATATATTGTCCCCCAGAATGACCCGTTGGTCTGAATTCCTGGCGGCCTACAACTACACCTTGCAACACCGCCCGGGAAATCGATTCTCCACGCCGATGCATTGAGCAGAACACCGCTCCCAGGCGCTGTTGTGGATCCAGCCCCGACCCTCTCAACACTACAGATTGAAGCTCTACAGGCACCACCCTTGACGGCTAGAGACATTGCTTTTGAAACGAAACGTGACCCAGTTCTGCAACACATACTACGCTGGGTTGAACGGGGGTGGCCGACGGACCGAATTGCACCTGAATGGGCACCCTTCAAAGCCCGCCAAACCGAGCTGTTTTCCCAAAAAGGCTGTATCTTGTGGGGCGATCGAGTCGTAATCCCTGGCAAATTGCAACAGACTGTGTTGGCGGTATTGCATGAGGGACATCCGGGCATTGTGCGGATGAAATCACTCGCACGCAGCTACGCTTGGTGGCCGGGAATCGACAAAAGAATCGAGGCCTGGGTCGCTACGTGCCAACGTTGCCAGGACGTCAGCAACGCCCCACCGAAAGCAAGCCCAACCGAATGGGAAACGCCGAGGGGACCGTGGTCCCGTATTCATATTGACTTTGCGGGGCCTACCAAAGGTCACACTTTCCTGATTACTGTCGACGCCTATTCTAACTGGCTCGAGATTCATCGAATGCACACAACTACAACCAACTCAGTTATTAATAAATTAAACAGACTATTTGCCACGCACGGGTTTCCGGACGTGTTGGTCTCGGACAACGGCCCACAGTTCACTGCATTGCCCTTTGAACAATATCTGGCTGATCGGGGCATCCGCCATGCGCTGACCTCGCCCGCGCACCCTGCGGCGAATGGGACGTGCAGAACGCATGGTACAATTTGTGAAAAAGACCCTGCATAAAATGGAATTTGGCAACATCGACGAGAAAATCAATCGAATCCTCTTATTGCAGCACATCACGCCCCACAGCGTAACCAACAAAACACCCGCTGAACTTCTTATGGGGCGGAAAATACGATCACACCTTGACCGGCTCCACCCCACTTTCGCACCAGAAAAACCTTTTGGCTCCAGCAGCAAATGCCGGGAATTTAAGGTAGGCGATTTAATCTTTGCCAAAAACTTTTCCGGTGACCCGTTATGGATACCCGCAACCGTTACCCACCTCACCGGGCCTAGATCTTACCGCCTGCTAACAGACGATGGGAGGGTGTGGAAACGCCACATAGACCAACTCCGATCGAGATTACCACCCAGCGGCCATGACTTCCCCAGTTCACCAACTCAAGGGGGAGGGAGTATCGAGGGAATTGACTTGGATACAACTAATAGCAGGTCAACGGGAGCCCTAAAGCCCAGCGAAGCACCGGAACGTGAAGCGGGGAGGGAGTTGATGTCTTCAGGGAACTTTAATACGGGGGAAAACGAACTGCAAAACCCCGAAGAAACAAGCAGTAGCAGAGACAACCACAGTGAATGCAGCACAGAATCGCCGTGCAGCGAAATAGAACTTAACAATGGTCATCCAAATGCTCCACCGGAACCGGACATTGGACAAAACCCGGTGGAGCCTCGGAAATCATCCAGGCAGACCAACGGCCTGCCTATCTTGGGATTTTATCACAGCTCCCCTCAAACGGAACCCAAGGGGGAGGGGTGTTGTGAATCAATAAAAGTGAATAACCTAAATGCAAATTAGGGGTTGAAAACCTGCACACTTGATTGGTCCTTATACAACAACTTGGGATTGGGCCAGAACCAGTCCCTGATTGGCCCTTTTTGGGACTGTCCTTATTGGTCAGTAGTTTAAACCTGTTGCACATTTTCATTGGTTAATAAGGCAGCAGCTAACCCTATAAAAAGGTTACTGCTGCCCATAGCATTGCTCTGTTATGTCTATCGCTTTATTAAAGAGTTGAAGTCACTGGTCAGATGTCTGGTCTCCCTTATTCTCCATACTTAACACTTCTAACCATTGTATTGATGATCTTCTATATATATAAGAATCTATTTCTTATATCTACTATTTATATAAAAATCCAGGCTTGAATTCCTCTGGGAACCTTTGGTAAAATTACTATGTTGATCATGGAGTTAAAACAGGCTTAATGATATGTTTCATGTTATCCCCCATAAGGAGTAAACATTCGCATATATGGGTGCCCAATTTCACTAGGCTTGTTTTGCATACAAGTAAGCTGAATTTTGCTTGCATTTTATCGATTACTTCCTGTTTCAGTCTAAGGGGAAATAGAATTGAATTGCCTCTGGGGAAGCAATTTGGCAATTGTAGGAAAGTATAATGGCCTCATATCTCAGTCCTCCATAATCAGATAGACAAATTTATTTAAGGCAGTGTATGTTAGTACTTTGATTTTTCCCAACAAAGTTCTCCCATTACTTAGGACAAAAACATGCAAGAAAAACAATTTGTTAATAACAAATGCAATGAACAGTGAGTGGACGGACTCCTGGATTAGAACCAGAAGACCGTGAATTCTAGTTTGGGGCTTAGATGTGAAAGCCAGCTGGATGACTTTGGATCATGTTTATACGTTTGTTCACTAGGAAGGAAGCAGTGGCAAACCATCTCTGAAAATCTTGCCAGGAAAATTGCAATAACTTGGTCCTGCAGCCACCAGAGGTTCATTCAATAGAACATAACAACAGCAGCACAACAATTTTACAATGTTGTAAGCAGAGAGAGATGCTCAGTTACATGATAGAAGTGACAACATTCCAAGCTAAGAAAATTGTTCAAATGCCTGCCCTGTTGATATAAATATTGCTTGGTTTGTTTTGGCAGAATCAGAACATTTCAATCCCTGATTTACAGATCTACAAAATTAAAATATGATCCTTTTCAGACATTGTTTGCATGATTTCATGTACAAGGGAAGGATGGGTTCACATGCATATAATTTGTACGAATTCATGGAAAAAAAGAAATGCTGTGCCTAAAGCTCATTATGTTAAGAAAAATTAAAAATGAATGTAGATTTATATTATATGTCGATATATAACAGATTAAAGCAATTGATACATTGGAATATTGCCCTGCTATAGACTGTAAAAGGATTGAATTCTTATAATGACAAGCGGCTGTACTATAGCAGTCATGGATAATTCTAACTTAAAAGTCTCTGAGAAGAATATAAAAGTAGATTTCAGGCACTCTTGGCCTATCCTGAGTATTATGTTACTGTTAAGCAAGTTGTTATTTTTCTTCTCTTGGTAAAATTCTTGGGAGAAACACTATCTTGAATTTGATAATGGTATATGGAGGCTGGCAGTGCAGTGTGGTAGATTTTTCCTTGGACATATCCCAGTACACTCAGCAAAGGCTTACTCCTCATTCTTAAGGGCTGAAGTCTGAAATAGTTTGCTGAGTTTTCTTGAAAAGGGGATACTCTCTCCCATGGGACAAGAAGAGAAATCAATCTGGTGCTAGAACAAATGAACATTTGTTTGCACATAGAGGTAGCCAAAATAAGCTTGCTGATGTACCATATGTTTCCACCAGCTGGAATTCAGTCAACACTTTGTTAGGTTTTGGCATCGATGTATTATGTACCCAGGCTTACAGAACCAGCATGTTCTTGGTAACTGTGGCCTTTAATATATGGATTTTAACTTCCACAATGAATTCTGACAGTTGTTCTGAGAGGGAGAAGATGGCAATTTGCTGCAGTTTTTGCCTGGAGTTGTCTTGCAATAACAAGGATTTCCTCAATCAGTTGTCACTATCCTGAGATGCCAGTTGGAGGAAATTTCATCCATGATAGCATCTAATCTTGCAGTGTTTGCCTGGAAACCAGTTGATGAAACCAAAATAAAAAAAATTCAAAGAAAGCAGAGAGAACCTTCTAGACAGCAGCCAAAAAGAAACTCTTTGTCAGTGGCACTAACTTTACAATCCCATGTGTCATTTCTAAAATATGCCCCTTTCATTTTGGTGAAGCTTTCTCCTGGGTACAAGGATATAGGATTGTGGCTAAGTATGATTAACAATGCAATTGGGAATTTTACTTATTTTTAAATGTTATAATCTGGATTTCCAAGGCTAGTAAAAAAATGTATGACTAGCCTAAATGGAAACTGTAAAATACAGTTTAAAAGAAATTTTTAACAGGTTTCCATCAAAAAATGTAGTTGATGATAAATACATTTGTTTACTAAGGCTAACCTTCTCTTCTGAATTTTTTAGAAATGTCGTCTTATAATAGAATTATACTGCTGGTCACACTTTGTACCAAATATTTTACTAACCAAACAGTGAACACAAACCAGTTGCAAACTCTGTATCCTGTTTTATAGATAAAATGATAAATTTAAAAGGTATTTTATCACAAAATATTTTATAAAATAAATAGCATAGTAAATAGAGTGATTATTTGTATACTTGTTGGCTGATACAGTGTACCAAAAGATTATCATCCTTATTTTCCGTTGTGTGGTGCAATCAGTGAATATTAGCAAAAAGGCTCTCCTGTTGTAAAAAAAAGATTGGATAGAGGCAATACTAATTCGAATCCCTAATTAAAACATTTGTATTTGACAAACAATTAAGTTGGCTGGATTAAGTCATGTTTTCAAGGACAAAGTTTGCCTGAATGAGATATTAGTTTCATAACTTATTAAGCATTACTACATTAGTACACGGCCTACAATTGGGCAATTCTTATTAATCTTTTATTTTATCATCAGACATCATCATCTGACCATTCCATTCCAGACATGGAATTTATATTTTCTGTTTAAGGAAAAACTAAGAACCTATTTAAATAATTTATATAGTAAAATTATTTTGACTAACATGCTAATGTTCCCATTGAAACACGGAGGACACCTATTGTAAATTGATGGCAGTGATTTTAAAGGATCATTCAAAATTAACTTTCATTTTATATGAATATTAATAGACTGTTGTATTGTGCTGAAACCAATTTTTGGACAGAACATTTCATGAATATGAATTAAAGTGATTGCTTTCAAGTTATTAACAACAATGTGCACTGCAACTATTCTTTTTTCTTCTATAAGTAAAAATTAGAAGAGAAGCAACAACTACAAATTGGAAAATTGAAATACTCCAGGTACTAATGAACTGGAATATTGCTTTAATATATCAAATGTCTGTCTGTCTGTCTAGCTCAGAGGTCTCCAAACTTGGCAACTTTAAGACTGGTGGACTTCAACTTCCAGAATTCCTCAGACAGCCATGCTGGCTGAGGAATTCTGGGAGTTGAAGTCCACCAGTCTCAAAGTTGCTAAGTATGTGGAGATCTCTGGTCTAGCTACTCTCTTATGTATATGTTTTTTCAAAATAATATAGATTATTTTATTCAAGCGAGCAAGAACAGTTGTGGGAAAACTGGATACAGTTAAAGAATAAAAAATATTGCATTATAAATTCTATCCATCTAGAAAAATCAAGCATTTAATTCCTACAAAAAATAAGCAAGTCAGTTCTAGGAAATTGGGTACAATCTATATTTGGAAAGTATTTTGACATATTTTAAATAGTATATATTACCTAAACTGTTGTGGGTGCTCCATCACTGGAGTTTTTAAGACGATGTTAAGTAGCTATTTGTCCAGAATGGTACCAGCTCTCCTGCTCAGGCAGAGGAGTGGACTACAAGACCTCCAAGGTCCCTTCCAACTCTTTTATTCTGTATTCTGCAGCACTGCCAACTTGAAGTTACTCTTTGTAAAGCTCTCCAAAAATTGAAACAGGAAGATATAAAAAGGTAACAATTCAAATGATCAAAGAGTTAATTATTTTAGGCATTCTGAAATTGTTATAATACAATCACTATGTTATACACTCTACAATAAAAACAAAATATGATTTATTGTAAAAACCCTCATGGTCAATTTGTTTTAATTAATCCAATTCAGAACAACAATAGGGATCCTATTAAATGTATCTACTAGATTTAAAAAAAATGTAAAGGGAGTTTAAGCTAATATATCAGCAAACGAGGAGCTATAAACATGATTAATACGCACATTAGACTTTCCTTATCACACTGTGTTGGCAGTTTTTCTCCGTCACAGCTGAGATTCCATAGAGTTCTTTTTCTTTTTGTATAAAATACAGATTATGTGGAGACAGCCGTCTGAGCAACTGGAGTTTCATCTTGCATGGCCATTAATTTATTATTGCTACTTCAGTATTTCTTATCTAGAACAGCCAAGCAATGTCGAAGTGTAGTTTGGTCCTTTTCCAGTAAGAAAACAGACACATAGGATGATGGTACTTCTGTCTCTTGATGAGGAGGCTAGATGAGCAGTTCACAAGTTCATCTTTAAAATAGTACAACCGGACCCCCAATTTATATACAGTATTAATACATTTCATGCTCATGCACTTTAAATCAGGGATGGGATTCTACAGGTTTGCACCTATTCACTAGGACCGGTTGTTAACATTCTAAGCAGTTCGGAGAACCAGTTGTTAGAAGAAATTACTGGCCTAATCCTGTAAGGAAGGCAGGAAGGAAACATTCTGGTGTTGCTTACAGAAACTGCCTCTCCGTTAACCCTTATTACGTTCTTGGCAGGACTAGATTTCCTGTCTCAGAACCTTCTCTGGAGTTTTCCCCCCCTCCTTTTCTGGTACTTTGCTTGTGTGGAGTGACCATTCAAAGTTACAATGGCACTGAAAAAAATGACTTATGACCATTTTTCACACTTATGACTGTTGCAGCATCCCCACAGTCATGAGAGGCCAGGCGAGGAGATGTGTGCCTCGATGTGAGTGATATTGAGTTGGCCACAATCAGCCAATAACATGACCACCAAGCCATGTCCACCCAGTCACATGACCACCAAGCCATGCCCACCACCTAAGCCACGCCCACAGAACTGGTTGTTAACAAATTTGAATCCCACCCCTGCTTTAAATATGGTTGTCAGACATAACACTCAATGAAGACTTTTTTTCCCAAAACCAGAATGATATATGACAAATTCCACTACCAATATGGCATGTTTATATTCTTTACATAATATACCCCTCTACTCTTTCTTTAGTGTGGGGGGCATATTGGCAGGTAAGCATAAGACAGATAATGTTTCAATCAAATTGAGCTCAAATTTCACTGGCTAAGCAGTTTCTGTAATTTTCTGTACTTTCAGATTACCTTTTTCCAATATACAGTATTTCCTCCTAATTCTTCAGTTAGATTATACAAGACTTCCCCTGTTCTCACATACAAGTTCTAACCATGTCTGATACTGTGTAGCTTTTTTTAGATCAGCCAATGTTTCTTGATTTTGCTACTAAGGGAGGGAGGAAAGGAAGGAAGGAAGGAAGGATTCGTCTTCTGTAAAGAATAATTCCTCTTCTATTTTCTAAAATAGATTTAGAAAATATTCTGAGCACTATAAATGTCTGACTTTATTACAGACTCATACTTTACACCTGCCACCTCAAAGACAGCTATACCATCCCTACCCAATAGCCAGTAAAAGGATCTCATTGGCTGAAGGGAGGGGCTGCATTAGGACCTGAAAAAAATTGAGATTTATTTATATGTCAGACTTACATAATATATGTCGTCCAGGAGCTCAAAGTGGCTTACATGGGGATTTCCCTTTTATCCCTTCAACAGCAATCCTCTGAAATAGATTCAGCTGAGAGAATGACAAGCCAAAGTCATCCAGTTAAGTTCCATAGTTAGGTGTGGTTCTGAACCTGGGCATCTCTAGTCCAAGTCCAGCCAGTGGTGGGATTCAAATTTTTTTGCAACTGGTTCTGTGGGTGTGGCTTGGTGGGTGTGACAGGGGAACGATACTTTAAAATCTCCAGTCAGAGGTGGTATTTGCCGGTTCTCTGAACTACTCAAAATTTCTGCTACCGGTTCTCCAGAACTGGTCAGAACCTGCTGAATGCCACCTCTGAGTCCAGCCCTACATTATACTTGTACGTTAAACATATTAATTCCTATGTGACTGTGACTGGAAGCCAAAGTATGATTTTGTTTGAACGTCATATTTCCATCCATGCTCATTTTCCATTTTGTACACATTTACAGTAAATGCACTTTTCCATCTGCCAAAGTGAATTCCATAGCATCCTGATTTTTACAATCTAGAAATGGGATAAAGCTAAAATGCAGATGAGATAAGTGATTGCCGTTGATAACAGCAGTCTGTCATTATGTTCGTCTTAAAAACAGATCGTTTCCTATGTGTTGACGTTATGTGTTGACTGGACCCTGTCAACTCTAATCAATTACTTTGGGAGTAGGAAATGTGCCATCTAGCAATGTTACTCTGAAGGTGAATATGTCAGCAGTGGTCCATCTAGAATGCTTATCCTCAAGAAGCCATCTTTTTATAGATTTGAAAGCAAAATTATGCAACTTACTTCCTTTTGCAATTAAATGCTAAATACTGCTAAAAGAAGATTTCCTGGAGATTATAGAAAATTAGGTTAATAATTTTTCTCAGGATCTAATCTGAGTTAGCCACCTGAGGTTTATTGCTGGAGCCCATCCTCAGGGAACTTCTGTCTCTCCAGAAATTCTCTGAGGATGGGCTTTAGCACAAATCTGAAAGCTTGGAAGAATAAAACTCTGGACCTGATGACCGACTCAGATTAGATCCTGCAACATTATCCTGGGACATGTAAATTTGCCTTCATTTGTAAGAAATTCTCAATCATCAATATACAGTTAATGCCACTCATTTTCATTTCACTGCAATAGAATTAGCATAATGTTTCTATAACAAACTCTGATTTGTCAGTCTGAAAATATCCAACAAGGACTTTCTAATCCACCAGATTTACTGTAGCATCAAGAACATGGTTCTTGGGCTATGTTGGCCATGGTAAATAATAAATTGTGCACTCAGGGGTTTTAGACTGGCTAGAAACAGTAAGAAGCCATGTGCTTGAGAACAGAAGTTATATTATGTTCTGTTTGGACTTTGGGCAGGAATGTTTGACAGTGTCAGCAAAACCAGAAGAACTTTAAGATAAAGAGTCTTCATCAATGACCACTGCTGGAAGGGTTCTTTCTCTGCATTCAGGGGATTGACATGTATAAACAATTGTCATAATCAAACATGAAATAGGGTGTAAGTAACCCAACCATCATATGACAATAAACTACTATCCCCAGAAAGTATTTCATCCGGACTATGAACCAGTGCATTTACAGTCATATAAAACCCAGCTTTGGGAGCTAATATTTGAGTTAGGACTTTCTTTTAAATTTTCCTTTAAGTAAAATGACAAAAAAAGTCATCATCATATCTCCATCTCATCTCTTGTCTCTCACTTTAGCTAGCCCTATTGCTGTTTATGGATGTGTGTCCATTTTCATTCACCCCAAGATTCTTAGCACATTAAATGATTCCTCAAGCACCATTATATCTTCCATAGCCTAGAAAGACATTTGGATAAAAAGCAAAAGGCAGGAGACAAGGGGAAATAACAATTTAAAGAGAGAGTTGAAAGAAGAACATTAAAACAAAGTAAACAAAGAATGCAAACAAATTACGGTAGATACCAAGTGCTTGGATTCCTCTAATGGCTGGAAAAATAGACAACAGATAAAAATTATAAGACACGTCAGAAAGAACAAAGTCTCTGTCCATGCATCTTTCAAAAGAAGGAATTGGAGTCAAAAGGTTAAGTGTGAGTAGCAATGAATATGAATAATAAGGACTAGAATAACTAAAAGGCAAACAGAGTTCATAAATCAGTTCTACTGCAATTTAGACTTTTCAAAATATCGGTAATGTCTTATAAAGGCCATTCCAGATACAGAATTATAGAGATGTATAAATCTTTTGAATTACATAACTTCATGAAGCAAAATGAAACTATAACAGAAGGATTGTGGGAGAGTAAAAGGCTATTTGATCCAAACATATTTTGTTTTGTATAGTTGACAGTAAGTGTATTTTAGAATAATTTAAGCAAGACATCAGAATCCTCGTTCCCCATAACTGATGATTAGTTATATAAAAAGTATATCTGTATGAACATATTCGGCTATAACAAGTCATTGGACCGCTTTTTATTTCAACAATTTTGACGGGAAAGATGCCAGAAGCACCCAGTGGGATTGAAGAAAGTAATTTTTGTAAAAGCTCACAGTTAATTTCTCTCTCCCACCCCCTGAATAAAATATCCTGGAAATTTTCAGAGCAGTTTTGGGATTATTATTACTATTTTTGTTATTTTTATCTGTTAGACTTGAGCATCGATTGTTGTGTAATCAAAATGGTACCAGTTTTCAAAGGAGAGCGAATTTCAAACAGAGCGGGTTAAAGATGCTTAATATCTACTGAATACTAATGGAATTTTCAATATAGAGGAACCTCTCTCACTTCTGACTATGACCAAATTGGGTGACAACGAAAATTTTTGCAAAATTTTTGCATCTGGTCACAAACAAACATTCAGGTGGTGATCAAACAAAGCCGTGCCGATTTCCACTTCCATGCCGATTTCCCCTTCCACACATGCACAGAATTGTAGGTGCATGCACAGTCAATCTCGCTTGAATGTTAATTTCCAAAATAGTCTGCTGATCACCAGTAGAAGTTGCTACAACTGAAAAAAATGTCTCTTTTCCCATAAAAAGTATACTTGGTCTTGGATCCCACTTCTAAATCTCACCAACTGGTTCAGATCTAGCTTCATGTCCTTTCCCACAATATTTGTTTAAGAATAATTATGTCAAGAACTGAGAACTCCATTGGTTATAGTCAGTCAATACAAATATTTCTTGGATGTATAGGCTCCCCTAGATAAGTAGGGGAAGTGATTAATTGTAACTTCATGATACTTATTCCATCTCTTCTATACTAATGTGGGACTTTGTAAGACAAGTGTAATGTGTTGAATGCAAGTGTGTCATGATGGACATTTTGTCATTTTGATATTATCATGATTAGGAATTGACACCTATCTATTGATATAGTATTAATTTGGCCATATAGCCACTACAATATGATAGCAAAGTATCGTAAGTATTTTTTTCATGAAATATTATGAAAGCATTAAATTATTATAGCAAAAATTCCAAAGATTTTATTATACTAGATGTTCTACTTTCATGTTACATGGAGAAGGAAAGTTTATTTGTGCCAATTTCTTGGACTTTCATTCAATTATCAAGTAGTCAGTTCTTCATAAGTTCTAGTTGATCAGTCAGTTAACTAATGCACTAGATTTACACATGGGTACAATGTTATAATATGAAAAAAAAAATATTACGCAATGCATTATAACGTTACCATGGGGAGCTTCAGGAGAAGCAATACTTGATCTCTGTGAAAGATTAGCCAATATCCTTCTAAGGATCACTCATATTTGCTGTATTTTAAAAAAAATCAATGTATTTTAGTCAATCAAAATATTTAAATCATTAGTTTGATCTATAATAATAATTGACTGATTTCTTACAGCCTAGTACAGTCTCAAGAAACGATATTTCCCTACACAGTATTTATATATACTGTCTTTTTGCCTAGGTATTTGTTTATCACTTAAAATCAAAAGATTAGAAAATAAAAATCAGAAAAAAAGCACCTTGGGCCACTGCTGATTATTTTAGGAATAAGTAGTGAGTTCCATAGTGACAGCATCTTTTTGGCCTTCCCTTCCCCTCAAGGCTAATAAATTGAGTAATATTTGGAGTAGGTAACTGATGGCTTGCAGTCCACAGGAGGCTTATAAATCCTTTTTATTGTGACCCTCTCAGGGTCCCCTGCAAACCACACTGCTCACATTGGCAGGAAATCCTATTCCTATTCCTTTGCATGATATCATTGTGTTATCACACCAAATACTACAGCTCTTGGACTCACCCCACAGTGCAAACAACAACAACAAAAGGTAGCTCCTAGCCACCAAAAATGCCGTTTGTCTTTATAACTGCTTGTCCAAAGTTCTAGGTTAGGAATTTTTTTTTTAAGTAGTAATGAACCCATTTGTATTCTGCAATTCAGATATTTGTTTCTTAAACTATATTTCATACACAGTATTTATATATACTGTCTTTTTGCCTAGGTATTTGTTTATCACTTAAAATCAAAAGATTAGAAAATAAAAATCAGAAAAAAAGCACCTTGGGCCATTGCTGATTATTTTAGGAATAAGTAGTGAGTTCCTAATAAGGCTAATAAATTGAGTAATATTTGAGTAATATTTGGAGTAGGTAACTGATGGCTTGCAGTCCACAGGAGGCTTATAAGTCCACACTGATGTTATGCCTGTTTAAAATGCAATCATTTAACTAATTGAGTGAGTGATTGGATTTATTTTTACCTCAGTCAACTGGACTGAGTTATACTAGGTGGTGTACAACATCAAAACATTGATAAACAATACAATAGCAAAATGTATATCATAATTGAATAAAAATTAGTAGAAAACAATAACACATCCATGGTGAATTCAAGTTTGGAAGTTCAGATTAGTGCATCCTTGATGACCTTCCAGAAAAAAGCCATTCCAGAGAACCAGAGACACCATGGAGAAGTGGTACCTCTGGAATTCAACTCCTCATTTTTTAGTAAATGAGGCACTTTCAATTCTTTCTCCATTGGCTCCTCCTTTGATGGCAGGAAATGGTAAACAATGTTCTAGCATATAATCAATTCTGCGCTGAATGCCCAATTTTGGATCTCAGTCCTCATTTATTGACAGATATATTCAATATTGTGGAACTTTAAAAAAAAACACATGCAGGCCATTTTCTGATATGACTAGGATCTTCTTTGATATATTGCAGAATCTGGTGACATTGCTACGTGCTGTCTCTTTGTCAGAATGCTAGGCTTATGTCCAGATTGTAGGCCTCTGCTCTCTTATTAAAACCCAGCTGTTATCCTTTGAATATCCTTTCTACCTAGGCCTTAAGTAATATAACCAATATGTCAGAGGGCTAGTATGCAGTAATGCAAAAATTAGAACCATAAATGACCAAGTGGCATACGATGTTTCTTTTACCTACAATCAAAAACTGAAATTGCCATAAATCCAACCACGTTTGCCATTTTCAGCCATCAGCAAATAGCATGGGAGGAAAGTTCACCAGGCCATGTTCCTTGTATCGCAAGAGTCTGCACTGAATCAACATTTCACCTCCCATGTTACTCATGAGTGAATCATATTTATTTTAATGGGGCTCAGATAGGAGGCAGTTGTGTTTGGCTGTCTGGATTGGTCTTGAGGATTTAGGGCATGTCTACACTATAGTTTATCTTTCCTCAAGAAGGGTACATGGTTGGTTTTCATTGCAGATGCGTCTGCTCATCTACTGCTTCTCAAAAGTGAAAATTTCTTGATGTTGGCAGTGGATTTACTGAACTCTCCTTTAGGCTGGCTTGTTTGCTATTATTTTAAACAGGATTTATCTACTTAAGGGATAATTCACATTTATTTGTGAACGCATGCCACATAGAAAACCTGATAGATATGTACACAAAAAGAACGTCCATATTTTAAAACTGGCCATCAATGACACATTGATTAAATAAAATGTAAATATTTGCAATTTTGGAAGATTTTATTGCCTGGCCATCTAGGTTGTCAGGAAATAAGAAAATGATTCTTTAAAAAGTCACAGAAAGAAATCACAGATAGAACTGAAGTTTAGGGGAGGACAGATGTAAAATGCAGACTTTTTTCCCCTCCAGCACACAGAGTGTTGTTAAGAATATAAGCCCCTGTTTTTATCTCTCCATATAATTCAAAACGTGTCTGTGTTTTGTGTGTGTATATTGAATGGAGAAATCTGTAAGAACATATTTAAAACACAATAAGAACCCTGAACTTCTGATTTTCTGATTTTTTTGATGCAGACAAGGCAAACCAAATGATGAGAGCTACTTTAAATGCTTAACCAGTTTATGGCATTCCCGATTAAGATCATTCAACTCATTTGCTACAGAAATTGTTGGTTTTACACACCAAACCACATATTTCTGGTTTATTTTTAAATTCTCTATATTGATTTCTTTTTTTAAAAAAAGTCAAAGTGTGGTTAGAAAAATAAAAACTCACCTAAATTCCAATTGGCTGCAGAGAAAAAACAGCAATTTTTTTAGAAAGAGAGAACAAGACTTGATAAACTAAGAATTGCCACAATTGATAAGTATTAGTTAAGATACATCAAACAAGAAGCAATATTTAAAGCAAGATTAATTAGATATTTAATAAATTTTGTTAAATCTTTAACCAATTGCTTTCATTGCAGCAATACAAAATGTAGCTACTTCACATATGATGTATGGTTTTTATATCCTAAAGGAGGAGGTTCAAATAAATTTATCTGGATTCTTGGGATTATTATTTATTTATTTAGCGTGTGGCGTATTTTACATGGACCAGCAATGGTATATTAACATTTCAGCTAAATTAGTAGAACTCAATAAAATATAAATGTTAAAAAGATCTATATTCAAATATCAGTGGCTAGGCCATTTAACTCTGCTACATGCTACAGGTTTCCTATATGGCCATTCACAGTTCATTTATTTGGTGCTTTATTGGTGCTTTTTTGGTACCAATGAAATGGTACCAGGTGTTGAGTGATGTATCCTCCTTTTAGGTTAGATAGAGATATTTGAACTATTCAAAATATTGCTTTCTAATCAGGGTTGGCTCTTTCCCTCAATATTCATAGTTTCCATTAGCCAAGATCATTCACAATTAAATCAGGAATACAATGCAGTGCATCTAAAGTCCCATTTTGCGTTGTTGTTACTTTGAGATTACTTTCAATTCACAGAAAAACAATTATGAGACCTCATAAAACTTGTGTCTTTTGGCTACAGATAGAAGTCTGAGTTGCTAAGTCTTTTGCCTAAATAACAGCTATAAATAAATCCCAAGATGGTCAACAGACATGTACAGGAGATTGCATCAGCTCAATGATTCTTGGGACTTGGGCCAAGATTTTTGAACTTTAGCCTGTGGACATTCCCATACAAATTGAGTATATAAGCAGATATTCGTGAAACCATCTTAAAGTCACCTCCCCACTTTTCTACCTTGTCCAATCCCATTGTCAGAATATTTTATTTTAATAGATAACACCTCAAAACAAATGACCCTCTGAAAGACAATTGTATAAATTTTTCAAGACTTTTTCCTCATTTCAGACAAATCTAAAAGAGTGTGGCATACAATTATCCTTTTCTTCCAGTTTATTTGCCATAATGTTTGTCCTTATTTTGTGGGAAGAATGGGTAGGGATATGTGAAGAAAGGAAACATTCCCTTCAAGTAGATCTGCCTGTGGGAAATGATGGGCACTGTGCATTCTTCTAAAATGAAGTTATTTTTTTCATCAGAGGCTGGAAAAATTAATTAGATGCTAAAAAGGGAGAGAGGGAGGAGGTGAAACCATGGAGGTTGCTCTAACAAACTGCAGGCTATTTGTGTATGCCAAATAAAGAGCCTCAAGAATCAAATAATTTATCTGCTGATAATCTCCTGATAATCTTCGACTATCCTTCTCCCAATTCAAATGCCGAGTGTTTCTCTTTCCCAGGTTATGTCTGCCACAATTCTTCAAAAAGCCACAGATTCCTTGCAGCCAAACCACTGGACATATGAACGAACAGTTCAACTGCGACAGAACCTCTCTTTGGTGGAAGTGTGGCCAATTAGTCACACGTTTGGTGTTCTAATTAGGCAGCCACTGGCCCTTTCAGAAAATGTGCTGTTGATTTAGGTACTTCCTCAAACAAGGCTAAATTGTGTTATGTGAAATTCAATTAGACTCCCCCCCCCTAAATGTTTCCACATCTGTTATTCTTTAAACATAAAGTGATGAGGAGAAAAGGAGAAGTGAAAAGCCAGAGTCTCCATTGGTGAAATATGTTAGACCTCGGGGACCAGCCCTTTTGCCAGCTTTTGACCCTGAACAGTGATACACAGGAAGGAACAAAGTTGGAGAGCTATCATGGTGAAAACTTTGAAAATAAATCATTATACCAAGAAATAGTACAACTGTATGAGAATGCAATCTCTACCGATCGTTATAAGACTGGTTTTGTTTGAAAACGATGGCATGAGAAAAGGAGTTTGAAAAACCAAGAGGCTTTCAAAATTTGGTCTTAGGTGAATGAAATTAAGTAAATGAAAAAAAAAACCACGACTTTTTAAAAATTATACTTAAAGTGAAATGCTAAAACATGGATGCGATACATCACATGTATCAATGCTACTGGGCAGTTTTTTAAAACAACAACAACAGTAAAGCAACAAAGCAAGATGCAGCTTTATTTTGATACTAAAACAACCTACTGTATTTTAAGAAAAAAAAAATCTTGACAAAATTGTCTGTATCATTTTGTTCCAGACATTTTTGCCATTCAGCTTAACAAACAAATGTTTCAATCCCTTATACTTTCTTAAAGTACAAATGATGCTTTTGTCTAACAAACACCTAAGTGTATTTAAAATAATTTCTGAGGATTAGGCACAATATTTAGGAAACCTTTTCTATTGCATACGATTGCCAGTCTTCTTCCCAGGTCCCAGACAAAGCACACAGAAGGCGACTTAAATATTCCCAGACACAAGTCTGAGTGTTGTCAAGACACATATCACTTAAAGCAAAACAGTTGCTCTTGCATTGTGACTCTAGTGAAACCTAGTGCTGTCTAAAGGTGACGTTGTACATGCACTCAATCCTTGTTACTGTTATCACCTTTTCACGAACCAACATTTCAGACCTTATCTCCTTAGGCTGGCAGGCCATGCTTCAGGTCTGTCAGAGACCGGTATAGACTGTGTGCGGTTTTTTTTTTTTTTTTTGATGATGTATCTTGATAAGATTTGTAGAAGGTGAGAGATGGAGTTGTCAGCACCATTTTATGGCACCTCTGTACATGTCAGAAAATGAAAATATTTTCAGAAGTGATAGCATTATTTTGACTGGCGACAGGGACATTTAGAACAATAAATCTGCAAGGGCAGCTCGATTTAAACTCAAGTAAAAGGCTTGTCAGGGTGCAGAGTGTGTAGGAGGCATATAGATTTTAACTGTGAGTGCATCCTTTGGGAAAGGCCTGAGACTTGTTAAGGGAAATATTTAAATACAGCTGTTGCATTTCTAGTAAAGTTGTGCTCCTAAACATCTCAATTTCAGTTTCAAATTTTGAAATTGTAAGAGTATTTGTCAGAAGCCCTGAGGATGGTATTAGAAGATAATTAAATGCTGAGGACAACTGGAAAAAATGTATGCAGCTTCATTCAGTTCAGAGACAATGCTTTATATATTCAAATATGTTAGAGACAGTGCATAATTAGGACATCAGCGTTTCTAGAGATAGGGGGGCATAAAAGGTAAAGGTAAAAGTTCCCCTCATGCATACGTGCTAGTCATTTTCCGGTTCTAGGGGGTGGTGCTCATCTCTGTTACAAAGCTGTGAAGATGTGCTGTCTGAAGATGTCTCTATGGTCATGTGGCCGGCATGACTAAACGCCTAAGGCACACGGAAAGCTGTTACCTTCCCACCAAAGTGGTCCCTATTTTTCTACTTGCATTTTTACATGCTTTCAAACTACTAGGTTGGCAGAAGCTGGGGCAAACAATGGGAGTTCAGTCCATTATGCGGTGCTAGGGATTTGAACTGCTGAACTGCCAACCTTTCTGTTCTTATAAGGGGGCATATCAAAATGTAATTAAATAAAGGTGGTATATTTGATCATTAAAGGGAAACCATGTTTGAGTTTATGTTGGAACAAATGGGGAAGACATTACAATTTTAACAGCCCTGCAAATAAGCAGCCTGCAAATATTGTTTAAGCCCTGATCCAGGAGTAGCAACAAGTATTTTGGCCTTCTGATGCCAGATGTGAAAAAGGGTTTCTCCTTTCTCTGCTAACACATTTGGTTTCTACGTTGGATAAACGTAACATTTTCTAGCTGCTGCCGTGCAATTTTTTTATGGCTACCAAAAGAATTAACCAATTCAAGCCGTATGAGAATAGATTCTACTGCTAATGTTTTTGATAGATTTTGTTCTTATTACTAATGCATTATTATATTATATTATTATATTATATTAATAATTATAATATAATATACTAATGCATTATTATATTATACTATTATATTATATTCTTTATTTATAAGCAGATGCTATGTTCATTGAATATTCAAAAGAGTTTACAGTGTAAAACAAACAAGAAACCGAATAAAAAGATTTACTGAATCAGTTTTTAAAAGTAATAGGTTTATAATCTAATTTTCTATATAATGTTTTGATAACAGTGACATGACTATTGTGCTATTATTCTTACAGCATTATAAATCTGTAGTCATACTGTCAAAAGAAGTGCAAATAATGGTTGTATATTTGCTCCCTCAAAATCCAGGAGAATTTTTTTATGGGAAAATAAAGTTTGTATTGGCAATCCAATGAAACTTGTTTTTCTTATACCTGAAGCTGGTTGAGTAGTAGAGTTATTTGTTTATAACATTTCAGGAAATTAAAACAACATTAATCACACTATATTTCACATGTGATTAAGACAATTCTCCCTTTCTTCAAGCTTAGGTATTGCATTTGGTTCAGGAATGTACATAACTTAGGCTAGGCTGGAGGTGGGGGGGAAGCAAAAAAAAAAAAGAATGAAAGGATAATAACTAAAGCTTGCAGCAGCCTGACAACTCTGCTGAGAATGTAATCAAGCAGAACCGCAATCTTGTACTACTGTGGTGTAATGATCAGATAAAACACCACACTCACAGCTAAGCTCATTTCAGTATTATTGCCTCCCACTAGTGTCGACTGAATGGCTCGCTTAGCTATAGAAAGTACTCAATCCTTAAACTTTTCACTCAGAATCAAAAACCTATCAATCTGCATTTCCAACAAACATATCTACAGTTCCTAAAACAGGCTACTTAAGGACTTAAGCGTGGGAGGAACTACATTTCTCTGAACTAGCCTTTAATGGGGAAAAGGGCAGCCTCAAAAGATTCTGGTTTTCATCTCACGTGCAATAAAAATGTCCCTATTCAAAACTGAAATATTTGTGATTTCCCTGCTTATTTTTAATGACCAATGTGGGTTATATTCCAAAATACATGCAATCTTTTCATTCAGTTATTCCTTTCAGCTGTGGATAATTCAAACAGCTAGGAAACTTTAGCTTTAATTCTGCCATACAGATTTCTTCATTAAATTTGTTTACATGTTGAAAATCAATAAAATGAGATGATACAATTTTCTGTTTATTACCATCTCTTTCTCTTTCTGTGTTGCGTGGGTCTCTCTCTGAATGTGCCTATATACATGCCATACAAACTTGTAGGTATGACATGCTTTGCAGAATACTTTTCAAGGAATTAAATACAAATAAAAGTAGCCAAATTTCATATGACAATATAGAATGTTTCAAGATTTAGTTTTCTTACTATACTGTATAGCTAGATCCTGCATCTCTTTTTCTTTCATATTCTCTCTCTCACACACACATACACACAGACAGACAGAATCCAACACATCAGTACATTCTATATAAGGGTGCCACAGGTATTCTGCCCTCATGTAAACCTACTGCTAATCCCAATACTCTAGGTAGACAACAACTAGATAGGCCTTTCTTGTTTCAGGTTTTCACTGTCAGAACTGCTTGGATACACATAGAATTCCCCTTGGTAAGAGTTCTCTCTCCATCTCAGAGAGGCTGACAAAATGTATTGCTAATGCTCAGCAGGGTATGCCAGCTAAATGCAGGGATGTAGAGAGACAATAGTTCAGAAGAGATAATAAAACACACAGTTGATGCTGATAACAGACTTGGATATATAGTTACTATATGCAGACTAACTGACAGCTCCTCCGATGTCTTGCTAAGAAGTAAAACAGTCTGGTATCATGCTATTAACTTCACTGGGCTCCAACAAGAGTTTCATCCTAATTAAGCTTGGCTTTGGGGAAAGTTTTTTCCCCTCACTGGCTCTAAAGTTTGTTTTGTACCACAGACTCTAATTTGGCTCCCTGCCATATAAGGATTAGAAGTTTTCCACTGCATTTACTTTGACAGGCTGATTAAATATTTTTTGATAACATATTCTATCAGGATTTCAGCAGTAAATGGATTGCAGGCTATTACAGGGATTAGATGAGCAATAGAGCCAAGGAAGCCAAACATAAGGATGAATTTCGCTTGATAATGGGATGTTAGTCACATCAGTAGTTAATGGGACTTGAATACCTTGTGCGCACACACACACACACACACACACACCAGTGGTGGGATTCAAAATCTTTTACTACCGGTTCTGTGGGCTTGGTGTGGCTTGGTGGGTGTGGCAGGGGAAGGTTACTGCAAAATCTCCATTCCCTCCCCACCCCACTAACCTGCTTTCCAGCTCCGTTCTCCTGTGCAGGGCAACCAAAGAAGACCCAGCTGATCAGCTGGGACACAGGAGGCAGAGAAGAGATGGGGGCAGGGCCAGTCAGAGGTGGTTTTTGCTGGTTCTCTGAATTACTCAAAATTTCCGCTACCGGTTCTCCAGAACTGGTCAGAACCTGCTGAATAGCACTTCTGACACACACTCTTATATAATATTTATATATATAAACATTATGGTCATCCAGGTCCCAGCAACATGAATTTGGATGAGAAATGAAGAAATGAAAAGGTGAAATCCAATTGATAAACTGGTAGCATGTGATGCAAATGAAAATCACTCAGGCAATTTATGCAGCATCTGATTGAATTCATATCTGTTGTCCCTGAACAATGATTTAATTAAACGGTTACACTATTAAAACTGATTATTGCGGTCCCCCTCCCCCCACCAAATATACAACTTTTTTTGCACTGTGGGCTACAGGAAGAACCAGTGTCATTTTGCATCTTTAGAGCAAAATTATTATTTGCATTTCGCCTTGAGAGAGGAAGGTGTTCTGGTTTTCCTTAAGGAGGCTTTGGTTCTCCCTCTTTTCAAGAAGCCAACAATGGATCCTACCATACTGAACAATTATAATTCAGACAGGATTCAGATGTGATCATGGGCTGTAAATGGCATTGCTCTCATTTTTAGATGATTTTCAGTGTATATATGTATCTGTCTGTGTATTTAAGCTACAGCTACTGAACTGTAACTTCTGAAAGTCCATGATAATTAGAGATCCTCGGGAATTAATTGTGATTTCTCAGCTTGCAATATTTTCTTACATGAAGTTAAGGAACATTGATGAAATTGATACCAAATTTATCTGGCCTTTAGAAGAATAAATTCATTGTCATATCCTGGTAAACCAAAGGAATAATGTGGAATTAAGTTAAATATATAGTATACTTTTTTCCTTCAGTTTTTTTCAATTTGATATAGAAAAATAAAATAGAGGGCCTGTTTGGAAATCCTTAAATGTGACTAAATTGTTGAGATTGAATAATGACCTATGCTACTAAATAATAAATGTCCTTATTTTAACTTCTGAAATAGTTAACATGTATTGTAATTTAATAGAAGTGTACGCCTTCTCCCCCCCCAAAAAATTGATAGGTCTGAAAACTTTAATTATCCTGAATTCATGGGCTGCAATGTTCATTTATTGCAGCAATTATTAGTAATATTATTTGATCATTCTGCTAAGATCCAGGAGTACAACTAATTGTTCAAATATATGTTCTTCAAAAAGCAGGAACAATATTTCAACAAAATAACCACTATTCAGTCCAAACATCAGCTTATTTTACTAAAACCCATAATTCACCTTGATATCATCCTATCACTGACCATGATCCCTGATTTTGCAAAGAAAAAAAGCATGCATTTACAATGTTATCTTAAGTCATTTAATTGGAAGAACATTATTTCAAACTTGGGAGGATTTACTTTAGCAGTGTTGTTTCAGATTTGAAAAAGAAAAATTGGGTAGGGGACAGGGAAAAAGGATTTTTAGCTGGGTTGGAAATGAAGAGGCAGGCACCTTTTAACACTGCTCTATTTATTTATGGAGTTGATTAAATCTGCTAATATTTCATCTAGGAGAAGGGAAACTACAGGAGGTAATTTCTCTTATGGAGCCATACATCTCACTAGTACTTCCTCAGACAGTTGGCTTGAGACTGAACCTTTTCTTATAGTAAAGTTGATATTAGCTGTTACAAAAGGGTGAAGTGTCATTCCCAGTTTTAAAAGCTGACCGAACTCTGTAGTGATACTGCTTGTTACAGCAAAAGCCCCACCCGGCATCCATTTTGTAGCTCCTGATCCTGCTGCTGAAATGTACTGACAAATCACAGAATGAGAATGACGTTTCATTTTTTTTTTTTACTGTAAACGAGAGGAATGAAATGTTCTTATACAACGATTAGCAAAAATGATACTCGCCAGTTGCAAGAAAACTACACACAATGGGGTAGGCGTTTTAAGTCCATATATGAACATTACAGTCACCTCTTCTGGAGCTGTACTCTCGTTGAATTGTTAAAGAAAAAAAAATCTGTCCTTAGCAAAATGGTTGTATATCACTAAGTTACAGACAATTTAAACTGCATTTTCTCTGTGTCTTCATCTTGCCATCTTTTCTATCAGCTTGCTAGGATTGCTGTGGATATGCAAAACAATAGCATGGAAAGTAAGGTGAAGATGAAAAATATGCCTTCTGTAGCCAAGTCCTTCCATCGGGGTAGGTTTCTATCGGTTCTGTCCACCTCTGTAGAACCGGTAGCTCTGAAGAGCATCAGACATAGAACCGGTTCTATGTCTCCTGATGTTTTTGCCTACCCGCCCACCCGGGCTCTTACCTGACCTTTATTTCCTGATTTTTTCAACTTCAGCTGCCGTGAGAGGCACAGCTGCAGTTAAAAAATCAGGAAAAAGGGGCTTTTTCAAAGGTTGCTTCTCTGCACGCGTGCTGATGACGATTTACAGGCGCACGCTCACAGCGTGAAGGGAAGCACATCATCGAACCTCGTAAATCACCGAACCAGTAGTTAACCCTGTTGTATCCCACCCCTGCCTTCCATGCTATTGTTTGAGGTAATTCTAAATCTATAATGGGTGAGTCAGTTAGTTACTCTGCTTAGCCCAGGGGTCTTCAAACTTGACAGCTTTAAGACTTGTGGACTTCAATTCCCGGAATTCCTTCTCCAGTCATGTTAGCTCAGGAATCCTGGGAGTTGAAGTACACAAGTCTTCAACTTGCCAAGTTTGAAGACACTTGGCTTAGCCCAACTGATTTCACCTCTGGTTAACCCTAATTTACCTTAAGGTCCTAACTTACCTTAAACCACACATTGCTGAAATCATACATGCCACAAGATTTGGGGCATCTCTCTATACCTATATTGGCTTGGAACTCACGGCTCACCAGACTTTTGCCATCAGTATCCAGAAAGAACTTGCCAAGCAGTGTATGAATTGCTGCAGCGAGGTCTCATGTATTAATTGGCGCCATGTCTGTGACACCCATGTGATATCCTTTCAACAAAAATGAATTGTGCATTTGGCGTGCATCACCAATTAGTTCTGAATTATTCTCTGAGGGAGATGGGGGTTCAAAGATGCGAAAAATAAATTATTATTTTTTAAAAGCCATTGCTCACTACAACTAATCAATCCTTTCCCTGCTCTAAGGATGAGAGAGTCTGTTCCTCTGCTTATTCCAGCTGATTTAATAGGAATGACTAGTCCTTCAGGTACTTGGTGGAAGCCTTAATTACATCACCAAGTTATGACGTTATTCTGCAAATTATATCATTTGCAACAGTTAAAAGAAGAAAAGAATAGGCAGTACACAGTTCATATCACTTGCACTATCACTTTGGCCATGCTTTTGTCCTCCTTTCCTCCCTGCATGTGCTAATCTCCCTGCATATATCCTTGACTTTGGAGTCTTAGTGGACAATTACTTAAACATGAGCCAGCAGTGTGTGACAGCAGCCAAAAACAAAACAAAAAACACCACCCCCTAATACAATCCTTGGTTGTATAAACAGAGGCATAGAATCAAAATCACATGAAGTATTAGTTTTATAAATCCTTAGTAAGAGCACATATGAAATATTGCATCCAGTTTTGGTTAGCACATTACAAAAAAAGTTGTTGAGAGTTTGGAAAAAGTGCAAAGAAGAGCAACTAAGATTCTTAAAGGCTGGAGGCAAAAACATATAAAGAACAGTTGCAAGAATTGAATATGGCTAGTCTAGAGAAAAAAAGGACTAGAGGGTGATATGATAGCTGTATTCCAGTATATCAGGGGCTGCCACAAAGAAGAGGGGGACAACTTATTTTCCAAAACACAGAAGGCAAGACAAGATACAATGGATGGAAGCTAATCAAGGAGAGAAGCAACCTGGAATTAAGGAGAAACTTCTTAACAGTGAGAACAATTAACCAGTGGAACAGCTTGCCTTCAGAAGTTGTGGGTGCTTCATTACTGGAGATTTTTAAGAAAAGATAGGATCTGTTGCTTGAGCAGGGGGTTGGACTAGACCTGTGACGGCGAACCTATCACGCAGAGCCATTTGTGCCGGCACGCAAGCTGCAGGCAAACTTACCTCACTGGGCATGTGCGTGCCTCACAGCTGATTTTCGGCCAGTTTGAGGCCTTTTTCAGCCTCCCAAAGGTTTGAGGAAGGCTTCTGCAGGCTTTGCAGGCCAAAAACTAGGCCCGTTTCATCACGTCCTGTTTTTCCCCAAAAAAGTGGAAGTGACTAAATGGGGCTAGTTTTTAGCCTGCAAAGCCTGCAGAAGCCTTTGGGAGGCCGAAAAGGGCTCAAACCAGCCAAAAATCAGCTGTGAGTCGCAGTGCAGGTAAGGGGGTGGGGGGTAGGGGGGGCACGTATTGCCTTCTGGGTGCTGGCACGCGAGTGTGAGCATGCAGGTGCATGCACAATTTTTGGCACAGGAGCTCAAAAAGGTTAGCCACCACTGGACTAGACCTCCTCCAAGGCCCCTTCCAGCTCTATTCTGATTGATAATCAGGAGTTTGAGATAGGGTGAGGACAAGAACACTCATTTTTATTACTTTGGTGAATGAAATCAAACTAATATTTAACATTTTTATTTGATATGCATTTACCTCTAAGCTTACCACAAGATCTGTTTTTCTATACAATACCCTTGTAAGATAGGTTGAGATGAAAGAGATTGATGGCCCAAAGATACCCAGTGAGCTTCTATGACTGCGAATTGATTGGAACCAATTCCTCTCTGAACTGGATAATAAAATTGAGGGGGCTTCTGCTTCTTCTGACTTATTACTTATTTTATTAAGTTTTCTTTCCCCACAAGTCTTGCCGTTGAGTGTGTATAATTCTTATATCTCTCAAATAAAAGTGTTTTGTTTTTTTAAAAAAGAAACTGATTCTTGTAAGTTGGAAGATCCTTAAAGCTATTAGTACTCCAAGAAACTTCACCTCCAGATCTCACAAAATATCAAAGCGATGTCATCGCTACCCTTTTGAATTACTATCACTTTGTGCTAATTTTTAAAACTGGTGTTTCCAAAAGCCTCTCCTGGTTTCTAACCAACTAGGAAACTTGAATTGTTTCATGCTTTTCCACCTTTGGCTTAAGACACAATCTACTACGAAATGATTGTTTCTCTTCCTTTGCACAGAAGAATGGGTTAGGACTCTTTTGAAGTGCACTACAAAGTGACAGGAGAACTGAAGGGGTGGTAATAGATAAATCTCAACTTTAATATCTTCATCTCAAGACTTCACTAATAGCCCCAAAGATATATTTTTTTTCATGGCTGCACTTCAGATAAAAGGGCAATCCATAAATTCATTAGCAAGTAATGGAACAACTTCACTTTATCATTGTCTATTCACAGGCCTAAGGTTTTCATTCTGTGCCAGGAATCATACATCACAGTCAACATATTTGTCTCCAGAGCCAACTGAGAGAAATTGCGGAAAAAACTACTATTAACAAGAGAGTAATTACATTCAGATAAATTAATTATTAGTCACTCTGGACTGATGGGAAAAGCCCACACAAGTTCTATCAACTGAGTTCCCACTATTAAAAAAGAAATAATCAGATATGAAATCATAAAATAACCTGAGATTTATCTTTTCTGGTCTACTGGTCTTGCCTCTACATATTTGTTACTATGATATCGCTTATTTATTTTAACTTTACATGTGGAACAATCTTATGAATTAGGCAGTGGTGGGATTCAATTTTTTTTTACTACTGGTTCTGTGGGTGTGGCTTGGTGGGTGTGGCAGGGGAAGGATAGTGTAAAATATCCAGTCAGAGGAGGTATTTGGCTGTTCTCCGAACAACTCAAAATTTCTGCTACCGGTTCTCCAGAACTGGTCAGAACCTGCTGAATACCAGCTCTGGAATTAGGGCAATCTTATGAATAATAGTCACAGGAGTCAAAGGTCATTTGATGGCAAATAGCACTAGCTTAAGCAGTGGAAGCAGCAAGGGATTCTAAAATATAATTCCATCAAAAGCACAGGATATGGATCAGTGAACAGATGATAGAAGGTGTTTAGGAGGAATTTAGATAACCACAGAATGCAGATAACCTTTGCAATGAAGAAAATTGAGTTGAAAATTGAGATATGAAGGGTGGAAAAGCCAACAGATTGATGAATACTCTCTTGAACTTTTAGCCCAAAATGCCTTATTTCAATATGACACATAAATTGATATGTAAACTTATTTACAGTGATGGGATTCAAATAAATTAACAACCGATTCTCTGCCCTAATGATTTCCTCCAACAACCAGTTCACCAAACTGCTCAGAAAGTTAACAACCGGTTCTCCCGAAGTGGTGTAAACTGGCTGGATCCCACCAGTGCTTATTTACCAGAAACAGTGAATGGGTGTAGCAGATGCTTAACCCACTGAGTTCTCAATCTACAAAATGTTAATAATTAGTACACAGAATTTCTGATCCCTAACATTCCTGCTTTTAGTGCAACGGATATCCTGTATCCAGAATGAGATACTGAATGCAAGTTTTATTTTACTAGTGACCAGTAATCAAAAATCTCTATTTGCGAATCCAGAACTAATCGGAGAAAAGGTGAAACAATCAGATGACCGTATAACCACACTAATTGGTGGATAACTATAGATATGTAGGTAGATACTAGACTTTACCAGTAACAAAATTACTAGTCCATGTAACAAATTGTAAACAAATATATAAAATGCTTTGGTGTTATAAAAATACATGAGAGATGATAGCAATAATATTCATATATTAATTTCCATAAAATTACATGTAATTATACCTTTGCTGATAAAATTTTACCATTTACTCCAGCATGAACAAACTGCATGATTCCAAAGTTTCAAAGCTATGAGCGATGTAAAATCTGCATTGTTGTGAACAGTGGAGTGATGTGTTAAGAGCAAATAGTGCATTCAGACTGTCAGTTAACACATGTAAACGTTAAATTAATTGCCTTGGGAAACCCACAGTGGATGCTTGGGTTGTTGTGTTATTTTAATAACTCCACTTTGAAAGGACAAACCCCCAAATGAAATAGCAAAGACTGTTAATTAGAGGTCTTAAGGGGAGTGGTAGTTACTCCACTCTCAGTGAGAGCTACTGAGCTACTCACTCAGAGCTGTTTACATAATCCCATGGCCAACATGTGGTGGGATTCCTTGTTTGTATTTAACTGAGTTGTACTTCGTGGAGTAATGCACATGTTTTGGTCCTATGAGAAAAACTTTCTTGCAGATTTGGAACGGGAAATTTTCTTTGCTGACATTCAGGAGCCTTTCAGTAAGCACTTTTTAAAAGAGTCGGTTACATTTCCACTTTAGGAAAATTTTGCCTTATTTTGTGACTGATCACAGTTTTAACAGTAAAGAAAAAGTACTCTACAACCAATCCTCACAGTTATGACCTTCGTAGGTCTATAAAGCAAGGAGACTGAAGTAAGATGCTAAGCATCATGGCAGTTGTACTTAGTGACCATTTGCCTTAATGACCAAATTGTTGACCTCAGTTGTGGTCACCAAATGAGGACTACCTATAATAGTTTCCTGAACATCATAGGGGAGCTATCCAGATCTCTGGAGAGATATTATTCTAGAGGACAGGTATCACGACAGAGAAGGCATGTCTCCTGGGTTCTGGCAGACAATTCTGCTTGATCAAAATGTGACTTGGCCTGATCTTATCAGTTGGGCAGAAACTGGAACCTGGCAGTCTCTCAAATAACCAGACCCTACTCCATGAGGAGTGGAGTGTTATAGGTGTTAAAGCACTACCTTGAACTACACCACGGATTGGATTGATTTATTGAGATTTCCTGTTCTTGTTCTCATGTTTATTTTACAAACAAAAATGAATAAAACCAACTAAGCAAAAAAAATATCTAAAATTTTGGTCAGGAGATACTCAAAGTCCACAAAGGGGCTGGAGGGTTTATGTGGCCATGAAGTAGGTGCTGTCCATTGCTGTGCAAGACCCTGGGTATCATCACTGATGGGAGCATGGTACCAATAAGTCCTTTGGGTGCTGTTCCTTCAGCTATCAACATCACCCATCTTAACTCTAAGTCAGAGGTCCCCAACCTTTGCGGCTTGGTGGCCTGACCGGGGGGGAGGGGAACTGACTAGTTGAGCTGTGCGCACGTGTGTGTGTGTGTGTGCTAGCCCGCCACTCACATGAGTCAAGATGCTTGCATGCACATGTGCGCCAGCCTGCTCCTCACACCACTTGGTAGTGAGATGCAGTCCAGGGGTTGGGGACCACAGCTCTAAGTAATGAGATTTAGTAAACCTACTTGCACACGTGACATTTACTTTTAGGGCAATATGCTTTCTGATGACAAATTAAAAGGAAAATACATTAAAACATTCATAATATGTACAAATATTGGATGTAGGTTTTCATGTTACAGACAGCTAAAAACAAAGCTAAAAAGCATTATAGGAATAAAAATCCATCTAACGTGATAATAAAGTTTGCAGATGATATCACCGTACTGGGTCTTATCACAGGAGGAGACTAATTAGCATACAGGGAAGAAGTCCAGAAGTTATCCACATGGTGCTCAGAAAAGATCTTGCATCTGAACACCCGCAAGACAAAGGAGATGATGTTAGACTTCCGGAAGCAGAGAGACGAACCTGCACTCTACATCAAGGGGGGCTGTGTGGAGAGGGTCTCCTCTTTCAAATTTCTGGGAGTCCACCTTAGCCAAGATCTCACCTGGAAAAATAACACAATCCAGGTGGTCAGGAAGGCTCAACAGAGACTCCATTTCCTTAGTGGCTTGCGGAAATATCAGGTGGAACAATGACTGATGGCTTCCTTTTACCGATCTACGATAGAAAGCGTCCTTACATATTGCATTATGGTATGGTATGCTGGCTTGACAGCTGAGGACAAAAAGGCATTACAGAGGGTGATGAGCACAGCACAAAAAAATTATGAGCTGTCCCCTGACACCACTGGACGAAATCGCTGGGACCTGCTGCTTCATCACAGTGAGGAAAATCCTCGGGGATGATTTACACCCTGGTCAGCACTTCTTTACTCTCCTACCATTGGGCAGGAGATATAGACAAATAGGCTGAAAAATAGCTTTTATCCATGGGCTGTCAGACTTCTGAATGCAACATAAATACCACAATTAGGTATAATATGATAGACTTGTAGGGCCAGTAGCAAGGAGGCTCATTTCAATTTCATTGTCCACATGTTGTGCATTGACAATAAACATTTGATTCATTGATTTTGATTGATAAAAGTCTAAAAGGCAAGTTGTAAAAAAAAAAGTCTAAAGCAGCTACAAATGTTGCCGCTTAAAAATGCTGTTGAATTATATTAAAGCCTGTTGGAATAACATTCAAATCATTTCTCTATACATATTCATTCTCTCTCTTTTTCTACACTCAACACACACACACACACACACACAATATTGATCTCTCTCAAAGGATTTCATTGGCGGAAAAAAGCTTACTATTTAAAAGAAGAACATTTTAATTTAAAAATATTGCTGGAAAGTTAGATCACAATTGAGTACCACTGAGCTTTTTGGCTTTCCCAAATCACCCACACAAAGAGAGATCATTTCTTTTTCTTTAAAAATGTATAATCTCAACATTCTGTCCCTGGAGCCAAAAATCTGACAAGACCCCACACAGTTATTAAAGATAATAAATCAAACAAGGTAGATTTTGTATGTACAACAGGACAGATTTTACTCTCTTTCTTGCACTTAGAATGTTAAATGGTTTTCTTTTATTTCACCCAGCTCGGGTATCTTAAAAATAAGGAGAGGACTCCAGGGATGCTGAAAGTTTTATTAGATATAATTATAGTTTCTTACTTTGAAAGATTTAAATGTATATCTTAATGGCATAGGCAGTTATCCTGACTAAATGTGATTGAGATAAAACATACATTAACATTAAATATCTAAAACTTTGGAAATATTGGACCATATTTGCAGCTGCTCTCTTTCTCTCTCTCTCTGTGTGTGTGTGTGTGTGTGTGTGTGTGTGCGCGCGCATGCGTGTGTGTATCTGTATCTATGTATTTCAGAGGATGCAAATTACTGTTCTTATAGTATATCACTGGCCAATGAAATTGTTTAAATGCTGTATCCATTCATTGGTTAATAAGCCCCACTGAAAAGTGGGATATCAAAATTCTTAACCTGGTGCCCTGTAATGGTCATAATTGTCTCTCAAAAATAGGATTTCTTAAAAAAGCAAAATTGATCATACAATGCTTAAATAAAAATGCTTCCTCCGCTTTTTAAAAAACACATTTGAATATGTTGCTGAATATGTCATTCTATGTAAGCTTACTGATTGGATGGACGTTTCCTTCTGAACATTTCAATCTAGTTTTAACCAATTTTGACGATAGTCCCTGCCCTCTTTTCCCATTACTTTACAATGCCAACTTTCTATACTCCTCCCAAGGAGTTTTTGTTTCAATCCTGGAGTTGACTGGTGGCCTTCTAACATCTACCTCAGCTTGGCTGAGCTACTATCTCCCAAAGTTTGGTTTGGTTTCCCTTCCTGAGATTAGCCGGCCCAGAGTGGTGTTGAGATTTCCCCTTCACTCATTTCCTGATGCCCCAGAGGGCTGGTGCAGAGAAGGGGAGATCTGGTTGATCATGGAGAATGGCAACCAAGTGACCAAATTTTCCACTCAATGGTCATCCACATGATGCTGATTACCTCAGAAGAGGGACTGGTCCAACTCTGGAAGTTCATTTCCTTTATTCCTTAATGTGCTGCTCTGTTGCCCAAGTTGTGCTGTTTACCGGTGGGCTTTTGGATCAATTCAAGGTACTAGTTGTTGTGGCATAGGGCTTAGCTATCCAAAGCAGGGGTCTCCAACCTTGGCATCTTTAAGACTTCTGGACTTCAATTCCCAGAATTCCTCAGCCAGCTTTGCTTTGCTGGCTGAGGAATTCTGGGAATTGAAGTCCAGAAGTCTTAAAGTTGCCAAGGTTGGAGACCTCGATCCAAAGGACTGTCATTGTTTCTGCCTGTCTGGAAAACACATGGTAGGGACACCCCAGCTCCCATCTTCAAAAGAGTTACATCCGATGGGGCCTGGTGGCATGACTTTCTGATACAAGGCCTGCCCTCTGGAGGGCTATGTATTTTAAAAGTCATCTTTTTTCTTTCAAGTGTTCTGAAGGGGAAAGCAGCAAAAAAAAAAAAAAAGAGGGTAATTTTAGACTGTTGCCGTTAAACTGAATGCTTTGAAGGAACTCTTCCCACTTCTTCCCTCTCGTTATTTTTTTTTTTATATTTCTTTGTGTGTGCTTTTTTTATACAGAAGGATTAATATATGAATCATTATTCTTATTTTGGCTTACGAGATGCAACATGGTGCTTTTATCTCTGTCCCAAGAGTGCACATTGGCACCATAGCAGAGGACATGGAGGAAATGGTTTTCAAAGGAGCAGATGTAGGGACTTCAAGAACATCCGCACTGGTTGTTTGTGTGGAAGGGATTTCTACTAGCTATTTTCCAGCAAACCAAGTCATTCCTGCACGTTCCTGCCACTTTGAATCAGAACTGCAGGATGACATGTTATTTTAAAGGGACACCATACCATTTTCATTAAAGATTTCTCAGCCTTCCTACAATCTCAAAAAAGGAACTACTTTGTCTCAGAGGATCAGATGGCACTGCTGAAGATTGTATATTTGTGTCAAATCAGAGAAGGAAATAAGGATTCGGGAGAAATGTAAAGGACAAGCAGGCAAGCAGAACCCAATGAAAAGCATGAATGAAACAGTGGCCCCAAATAGAATACAGACGTTGCATCATATTTACTCTGAAAGCAAAAATAAATAGGTGAATTAATCACTCTGGCATCATGGTTACAAAGGGAACATTTATGTGCTACACAGGATTTGCCTCCTTTGCATGTGAACTATTTGGGAAAAAACATGATCTTAAAATCTTCCATTCCTTTTATATTGTATTTCTCCATGAAGATAACAAGCAGAGTAGATGGCAAATAGAGACCTAAACAAGATATATTAATGCAACAACAAGAAAACAATATGTCAATAAATATAACAAATAAGCAGCTTTTGTACATTTTTCCTTATTAATTGATTTTCTATTAATGTATTTTAAAAAGCCATTTTATCCATTTAAACATTTTTGTAATATGCAGATAAGTCTGATTCCTGGTTTAATTAAAGTATAACCAACCCTAACTCTATCCCTAATCAATAAAATGCAATTATAAACAATGAAAAAATAAACAATATATTATTAAAATTATGTCCCCTAATGTACTTCTATTTAAAGAAACACTGTAAGCTATTCACAATGATAAAAATGCAATAAAATGTATCACAAGTCATTAGTGTAAGAATATATCCTAGCTTATCCCCATGTGAAATATATTGATTTTGATTCTTCAAATTCAGAAATGTTGATTTTGATTCTTCAAATACTACTGAAGAGCACTGAAGTCCATCTCATCTAAATGGGTGTTTAATTGAGAATGTTGTTAACAAACAGTTAAGCAGTTATAAATGAAGTATATTTAGCTTATTTATTCATTTCAATGATGTCCCAATGTTGTATTTGGCTAAAGCTTTCCTTCTCTTTGTCCAACATCTAGGTGGAACAGGCTCTCAGTTTTAAATGTAATTAATTCAACACAGCTTATATGATTACTCCCATGTACAGTATTTAATAGCATTCTGTTTCTGTCACGTAAAGTAAAAGTAATACTTCTGAAGGGCTCTGGAGACAGCATAAAAAACATTTTGAGAAGAAAGTTGTACATTCTTAACCATAAGAAATATGTTTAAAAGTTTTTTAAAGTCTCATTTTAGAAAATAAAGCATGCTAGCATTTGAAAGAGACACTGGTTGAAATCTGATAAATTTAAATTATTCTCCCAGGAAGGAATATGTTTACATCATTGCCAGCTGTACAAATAATCTGAGAAAAGTTTTTTTTTTCTTCTATGAAGACATTTGTTGAGTTTATCCATTTTAGCAATCTCTAAAGGTTTCCTCAGTTAGGACTGTACCATTTCCTAACAAATGATAGAGTTGTCTTTTTCCAGTTTCTAGAACAGATAATCTTAAACTGTTGCTAACAAATTCATGGCTATCAGTCCAATGTCTAGAGCAGTGTTTCTCAATCTTGGCAACTTTAAGATGTTTTGGAAAGTTGATGGATTTCAACTTTAAGAATTTCAGCCAACATGATTTCTGATAATTGAAGTTCACACGTCTTAAAGTTGTCAAGCTTAAAAAACACTGCTCTAGAGCTTTATTTCAAGTCTGCTAAAATCCTTCCAACATCATAGGGATTTTAAGTCAGATTCTTCTGTATTATCCTAGATATTATAGCAGGATCTAGCTGATAAATAGAGATTTGAATAAGATTAAACATATTTGAACTTACCAGATAAAAGAGACTTGGAAAGGTGATTTTTTATCTTATGTGCATTGTGCGATGCAGAAAGTATTTATATAATCGTTTTTGCATTTTTCCCTTTTTTGAGAGCTCAAGAAGCTTATATTCAATCTGGAATATAACAGTAACTAATATTATAGTATATTAAAATAAAATGTTACATGTAGTCAATTCTAGCGGAAAAGTAAGATATTAAAATAGCATTTGAAACTATGGAGACGATCCACAGAAACATTCTCACAAAAGTGCTGAATAGAATTTGGGAAGCAAATTCAGGTTGGCGCTACAAAATGGTTGCTTTGAAGCTAGATATGCATGTAACTCATCTTCACCTCATTCTAGCTATCATATGAAGATGCCCCATGAAATGTTTACAAGTGAATGTCAACATTACATTGTCATTGTCTCAACTCCATGGCAGAAACACTTAGCTGTCTACTCAAGTTTACCTGTTTGTTTTAATGTGTTTTTCTTCTTCAACCAACACAAGTCCTGCTGTGGACATGAACTGCATCAGTGTGGTGACAGATGAAGCAGTTTTGGTCACTTTGTACTATTACAAGTGGACCCCCTTTCCTACACTCATGGGGGAACTACATTCCATGGACATTTTGGCTTGTGTTACAGAGGCTGCCACAGTAATGCCTGACTAGTGCTTTGGAAAATCAGGGGTCCATATATGCAATAATTTAGCACTCCCTTGGAAAAGCACCAAATTATTTAAAAAGCAGGTCTAGAACTCTCTAGAGGAAGATCTATTTTGCATTGAAAGTGTGCTGTATTAGCATACTCCAAACTGATTGGTCCAGACGGACAGCGACCTGATTGGTCGAAGCCCCAGCCGTGATTGGAGCGCTAAGAATCTACCGCGATTGGCTGTGCCGATCGCGGGAGATTCAAAGCGCTCCATTAACCGCCGAGCGCGAGCCAGCCCTATATGAAGGACTGCCGCGGCTTGTATTCTTCAGACTGTTCCTATTCTAAATAAAGAGCTGAACTCACTAGGATGGTCTCGCGTCTCCTTCGAACCGATCCACCTCAGATCTAACAGAAAGTTTATTTAAATTGGAAAGAGAACTTTCTGTCAGCTGCATGCTCCTGGTTCTGTCCCAGTTGAAATCATCCCCAGTTTTCTACTGCTTCTGCTGGTAGGACTTTCTCATAGTCTTATTTTATTGTATTGTTTTATTCCTTGGATAGCATGCCAGTTTGCATACCTCATGAGCTACCTTTGGATGCTACTGGCCATAAGGTCAGAATGCCTTAATGAGTCAACACTAGCACTTGCTCTAATTGGCAGAAGAAGCCTAACTGATTAATTACTAGATCAAAGACATATTCAAAAGAAAAAAAGGGCACACTTCATCCTATATTGCAACCTGTCAGTTAAGTCTAAACACAGGTCTAGGAATCAGCCAATAAGATTTTCAACTTAATTTAGTTTATTGTTACAGCTGACCGATGATAGATAGACAGACAGATATAGATTATATATATATATATATATAAAGAGAGAGAGAGAGAGAGAGAGTTTCTTTTACTCTTGTACCTCAACAAGGGCCTACTAGGAATAGGATGAGGTAGGCTATAAATATAAATAAACAAATAGACAAACACATGTATCATTTAAGGAAAGCATGTTCCTTATAATTGTAAATAATTGATGGAAGGAATATTTTTATTTTTTTTCCTTTAAGGGATGAGGGAATTAACATATAATTCTACTAGGGATCTGCCTTTAAATAAGCTTTCCTCATGTTCATTTCATTTTCAGCTAAATATAACATTGCTTTTAATAAACACTAGTAATAATAGTCAATATTTTTTCTGGCTCTCAATCTCATTTTTAGAGCAAATAAACGTTATGCATTTTTAAGATTCTTTCAAATTCTCTTCTGGTTTTTTTAAAAAAAGAATTCTAAAATTCAAATTCAGAAGAGGTTTATTGTATTGAATTCATGCTTTAGCACTTTAAATTCCTTGGAATGTCTCAGTGAGAGTGATGATGGCAAGCTAAGAAGAGCACTTGGCATTGTCACCACTTGGGATTGGTGTTAAAACCCAATCTTTCGTCTACCTCTTTCAAGTTTCCTTTTTCCGCTATGTATTCCTCTTTCTGCTATGGACAGTGATTAATGTAATGTATGTATATTGCATGTGTATACCTGTGTTATGTATGTGTATGGGTAGATATATATATATATATATATATACTATATTTTGAGAGCAGGCAACAGAATTTCATTTTTAATGTGGACCAGTGCGCTCACAGTAAAAAAATGACAATAAAGGTTATCTTATCTTACCTTGAATCAACTACATAATCTTAGGCAGTCTAATAAACACAACTTGCTGGCAGTTTCCATGTTGCTGAAAACATGTTATATGAAGGTGTCACAATGCATGGGATCTCAAAATGTTTAATCTTTATTCTGTGATGTAGAGGCAGAATGCACGTGTGATTTCTGATAATTTACTAAGTATGCCAAGAATCCATATCTACAGAAAAAGATTTTTTCTATAGCCTTTATTTACATTCCTTAAAATATTTATATTCCTGTGTAGCCTATAAGGTGGCACTATTCTCTATCCTAGCAAAATGCTAAACTAACTCTGGTTTTCAGTTAAGTTTCTTTAAGAACCAAGTCAAGGGATGTCAGAAATTAATGCTTTTTAAAATACAATGACACATAGGTTTTATTAACAAAGGGACTTATATAGAGAACATATTTTACCAAGCACATACAGCAGCTTATATATTAAATCAACATTTTTTGCTTTCAAAATGAAAGAGGGAGAACAACATTTCCTGAACACAAATAAATGTTATGATTATAGATCTTTAATAAAAGAAAAGAAATCTGTCAGTTCTTCTGACATTCCAAAAACACAGAAAAACAACCATAGCCATAAATACTGTTCCCTGTGTTTAAGTCAGATTTAATTAACAAGCAATTAAGCACACACTTATTAACCATTAAAGCTGATAACTGAAAAGGCAAATCTTGATGATAACAAAATTCCACTCTGCAAATTAGTTTGAGTGATTCGGTTTGGGTCTCTTACTATCCTGTCATTTGCAAAGATTAGATTCACCAAGCATCTTGTATTTATATTGTTTTATATATTTAAAGATATAAGAATACAAGCAATAGCTTGCATTCAAATTATTAAATATTGTAATACTGAATAAATGGAAAGTAATTGGTTGTATAGAGGATTATCATTCAAGCAGACTTTTAATAGATGTTGCTCTTCTCTCTATTAGCTTCTGCAGAATGTAACTATTTTCTGGGGTGTTTTTCTTTAGAATTTTGCCATTCAGCATTTAGCATTTGTTACAGCATTTGTGCTGTTGTTTGCTTCATTAAATGAAGAATACCCATGCTAACAGGACAACACTTGGACTGTTTTAAACTTTTGCTATAATGTTTAAAACAGACCAAGTGTTTTCCTGTTAGTATGGGTATTTTTCATTGAATGAAGTGAACAAGAGTACAATGCTGAAACAGTCTGTATTTTTAAAAAATCATTCTCATAATTCATTATTGATGGAATTCTCATGCATCAATGAGGGTTCTGGTACTTATTGCATAGTTACATAATGATTGAGAGAGATATTAATATTCCAGCTTTCATTGTACAGTCATCTCTTTAGATGACACAGCAGTTCAATTATAAGAAAAGATCTCAGAAGGAACTTCTTTCCATGGCCTCTATAACTGCTGAGGAATGCTGGAATAGTGTGAAATTGGTAGCAAATTAAAAAAATTAAAAATAGGCCTCTTTAATCCTTTACATACTGATGTAAGTTCCAAAACACCACTAAAATAAATTATAAATACTGTGTATTTTGGGGACATATTCAAAATTTATCATATCTGTTCCAGCCCTGAACCATATCTAGAATGTTGCAAACTCTTGGAAGATCAAATTCCCCCTCCCCAAAATCAAACCTCATCAACCATCCATGTTACATACACATAAAATGAGACAGGGCTGGATTGAGCCATCTTGGATCCCCTAAACCAAGGATGTCAAACTCAAGGCCTGGGGGCCGGATCCAGCCCACGAGGTGCTTCGATCTGGCCCATGGGACTTCCCTGGATACAGTGAAGGACCGGCCCGTGGTGCCTCTGCCAGCGAAAACAGAGCTTGGGTGGATGTGACGGCCTCTTGCAACCCTCTGCCAGTGAAAAGAGAGCTCAGGAAGGCCACATGTGCCGCTCCGGAGCTCCGTTTTCACTGGCAGAGCATCGGGCCACCAGAGGTGACCCCGACACGAATGAAGTCGAGCTGGCCATGGCCACCTTGGCCACATCCACCAGGCTCCCGAGGTTAAACACAACCCTGATGCGGCCCTCAATGAAATCGAGTTTGACACCACTGCCCTAAACCCCTGCTATATAATGTCCCTTCCCAAGTAACTACACATATTTTGTCCAGAGGAGTGTTTCTTATCTTTGGCAACTTTTAAGATGTATGGACTTCAGCTCCCAGAATTTCCTCGTCAGCAGGCTGGTTGGGCAATTCTGGAAGTTGAAGACCACCTATCTTAAAAGTTGCCAAGGTTGTCCATTCTAGAATTCTCAGGATTCTAAATGGCAGAATATATACCGTATAGTCCTACTTCTCTGAAAAGAAAAAAAAAAGAATTATAAGATGGTTTTACCAACAGAATATTGGAAATCGAAGCTAATTATAGGTCTGCAGGAAAAAAGGGCATGTTCCCAGAATTCACGGAACCATATATTTATGAAGTTATGACTGTTGCCTTAGCATATTTACTGAGAAGAGAGTTCCAGCAAAATCCATAATTTATCTTGAAGAAATTTCCTTTAAGGGAAGATGTTGATCTTCATAGAATTAAGTTCTCAAACCTAATCATGTAATGACAGCTGGACAATTATCTTATTATATACTGAATAAACTGAGGTCAAATAAGATGTCTGACTCATATATTTAACATCCCTTGTTGCTGGATAAGCCTGAAAGATGAAGAAATTATGACAATTATTTTGCCACATTTAACAGCAAGATTTCAACTGTGAACATTTAAAGTTTTCTTTTTTTGCTCATAGTGAGTTTAATGATAAAGCCCATGAAACGAATGACTTAGAGAAGCGATTATTTCACTCCATATTAATCAGCAGATATTGTTACCAGTCACAATGCATACTATTTAGAACTGAATTAGAATATTTTGGAATGTTAACAAATAGCATAACAATTATTCCTTGTTAAACAATGTTAAAGGTATTTTCTGATAATAATAAAATAAGTTTTATTTTAACATTAAGTCTATAATAATGAGATTAATAATAAGATTAAGTCTAGTATTATATGGTGATAGTATTTGTTGAAGCGATAATTTGAGATTTCCAGCAACAGTATTTCCACCTAATGGAAAAGTTGTCTCTGGACCATACTGTAATTCTGAGAAGCTGCTTGCACAAATACCATCACATCTAAAATGTATTCAAGATTTCCAAGGCAACACTGGAATTGTTGTGTCAAGCAGAGGCAGACCTGAATGGAATCCATATGAGAGCAATACCCATTCCATAGTGCCACACCTTTCCTCAGTTGTTTCATATATTTAGGATATATTAGGTATGTAGAGACATAAGGGCTGAAAGACAGTAGACAGCAGACAGCAGAGAATTCAGATAACAGAAGTTCCATATTCAAGAAGTTCTAATAAAACCAATATTCCCCTCTCAGTTGACAACCATGTTTTTTTTAAAAAAGACAGACAGACAGGCAGACAGACAGGCAGACAGAGGCTTTGTCTACCATTTTTACCATTGGCTTTCTGTACAAATGTGTTACCTACTGGCCATGCTCTCTCCCAGTTTAGCAAAGGGGAAAAACGTTCTGGATGTGTCATGTGAGGCTGCCGTGACGATGTGATTTTGAGGGTCTTGAGAAGCAAAACATCTTCAAAGAAAAAACAAGGCCACTTCACTGGTGGGATTCAAATTGTTTTACCGCCGGTTCGGTGGGCGTGGCTTGGTGGGCGTTCTTTGCTTAACGCCACACGCAGTTTTCCCCACACCAGCTGAGACCTGCAGTGCCAATCAGCTGGGAGGATAAAGAAGAGAAAAGCCCAGGGTTGAGTGGGAGGGCCGATCCTGCACTTTTCTCTTCTTTTTCCTCTCAGCTGATTGTTTTTTTTCTCCTCTCAGCTGATTGTGGGCTTTTTTTTTTACTACTGGTTCAGCCGAGGTGGTCCGAACCAGTAGCATTCCACCACTGGTCCAGTTGCCTCCTGAAAAAGCACCTTTGGGATGTAAAGCAAATGCGTATAATCTTTTACTCAGCAATTCATTACAAATCCAAGGTCGAAAATTTTTATCATTTAATAAGATGAACAAATAATCAAAAATGCTTATTGGAATCTAATGCTTCCTAAAGGGAGAAGCTTGTCTGCCAGCTTCTGAGGCCTGGAGTGCACACAGTATATCATTTATAAGGTGTTATAGAAATCCTTTTAAATGTCCATCAGTGCAGTTAGAAGGTATCTCCAGAATCAGTTATGAAATATTTACTACTATTCCCAGTCATTGATTTTTTAAAAAAATGTATTAATAAAAATAATATGATAGCTTGTATATAGCTTTATCTATTCTGGTTTTAATTTAAAAAAATCAGGTCACTTTTGTTTATCATTATATAAAGTCTATATGCTAGCACTTTCTGCTTATGAATGAAGGGCTGTGAATGTGAGGTTAGTGCCTAAAACTATAAATAAAACCAGGCCACATTGCTGTAAATGTGGGGTAAATCAATAGCTTAATATTTGCAGGCTGAGACTGAATTCTCTCCCCTTTTTTTGCCTTTGAGATTTTTTTTAAAGAAAGCAATTTGAATAAAAAATATAGCCTTTAAGAGGCTCAGTGGTTATTTTACTTCTTCAATTAAAATGTTATATATGTTATAATATTTATAAATCTCTCTCTAAAGCGCTCAGCTTAATATGGAAATTTGGGCCACAGTCCATATTTTTCGGTAGTATTTTTGAATGCGACGACATGCTTTTCATAATCTTAAAGTCATGTTGATATTTTAAGTTAGATTAAATCCCAAAGTGACAGACAAGCTTAGTGCTTTAAACGCCATAAATGACTTTTGCAAGAAGCCTATTGATTGAGGTTATCATGGATGTTTCTGCTCATTTTGAAGAAATGTGGATTTCTAACCCAAATAGTGAAAGACCAAGACTCCTCCAAGTTAGAAAAACACAACCCAGAGCAAGAGTGGCATAAAATATCTTTGCTCTGTCTACTAATTACTACACGCCTGCCAAAGATATGACTTCAAGGGATGTGCTTGTGTTAAACTGCAGAGTTCGCTTTTGGAATAAGTGAACATGAAAGGAATGTGTTATGGGGAGCACCTATCCGATGGTTTATCTGTGAAAGCCAGGCAGATAGTGAGCTTGACAGTGAGATCCTAGCCCCCAAACGGTAAAAAAAGCTGATGGTTGCTTACCCCTTGGGACCACACAGTGTATCTTTGCTTGCTGCAGAAGGGAGTGTCTGGTATTCGAGCCCTGATAAGAGCAATCTTTTTGGTGGTGCCAAGTAAGAAAAGACATTCCACAAAAACAAACAGCCTGAATTTTTTAGGGGGATGGGGGGAGAGCAAGTAGGCAGGAGGGAAAGAGCACAGCCTACAAGTGCTAATCTCCCCATTGCTTAATAAAGTGTGTCAGTCTTTCAAAGAACCATGAATCAAACTGACATCTTCGAGCCTGCTAAGATGAACTCTGCCAAGGAACCCTATCATTTACTCTCAAGTGCCAACATAAATTTTCAGGTTCGGCTGTAGAAATTATGACACCAGGCCAATGTCGGAGAAGCTTTGGAAAGAAATCCGCCTAAATAAACCACAGTTATTTTTGTCTTTACCCTTCTCTCTTGGCTTTTTTTTAAAAAGTGAATTGTAAAAAAGAGATATCCGTATAGGAGTTTTTTCCCCCCAACTATAAGGGTCAAAGCTGGCAAAACAACAGATGCAGGGCCTCGGTGCTTGGTATGGCAATTGGCATTGCACACCCATCTGGGTGCTGTCTTACGTCTTATGAATTCTCTCTCTCTCTCTCTCTCTCTCTCTCTCTCTCTCTCTCTCTCTCTCTCTCACACACACACACACACACACACACACACACTCTCTCTCTCCTACTAGGGACCCAGCTGAATAAAGGCATTACTCATTTTGTAGTGACATTGTAATGCCATTTCTAAAATTATGCTTAATTGAAAGAATAGTTACAAAAACATTTGTACATTAGGAGAAGGGAAATTGGTGGAATTAATTTTTCCTTTTACCAGGAGGGGAATGGTGTAGAGTAGTTAGAGGGGGAAATATGTGAAGAAGGACTGACTACAAAAGGGATTATGAGGGGATGCCACGTCTCAATGAACTGACACTTTCTTATATGAAATTGGGCGGACTCTTCCAGATTGCCCACAGGGATGGCTTAAATATCTTTATATGCCACAGATAGTGTGAAAACTACTCAGGAACATATAAAACAAATCATGCAACAAAATTTGACTGGAACAATGAGATTGCCATTAATATAGGATGGTACTGTAGATCGTTGCCCTGCCGATTCAGTAAATGTCCATCATTTAAAAGGCTAACTATTCCAGTTGGCAGCTGAGGAAGAATGGGCTATGTGTTCACCTATTTCTGAACCATGGTTCGAAGGTGATAACAATTTAACTCTTCTAGGTGCCAGCATTTAACAGTATTTAGTTCGACAAATTAAGTGTACTTGATCTTTGCTTTCTGGAAACTGGCAATAGATTTGTGAGTTCACCTTTCCTGAGTTGCCACTTTCAACATGGGTGGTATAGAATTGAACCATGTGGCCCACTGCTGAAATTCAGCTGTTTATATTTGTATACAGTTTGAGATTTGCTAACCTTTACAATAAATACTGATAATTTTATGCAGGATTCAGCTGTTTTTGAACAACTGGAGAAAGCACTTGATGCAGCTCATGTCAAACATTGAATGCAATTCAGGTTTTTGTTTACATCACAATTATAAATTTTAAAAAAAATTGGAATAGATCCTCTTAGTGTTAGACATATCTGCAATCCAATTATCTGGTCCTGGGAAAATACGTGCTTAATGTAAGAATGGGTGATAATTTTATCAAGCTCATTTTTTGATGAGAACTTTCCAAAATTCACACCTAATTTAAAAATGAGATTGAATGAATTTGGTATTTTAAAAAAATAATGTGAGAGAAAGTTTCACTGACAAATTAATCTTTTGGACAGAATGTGTGTTTAGCATTTAAATATCTTGGCTTGAATCGCTGTATTCTGAATTAAGTTTCTGGTACGGAACAAATATTTTTCTTCTTTTTCTTTGGTGACTTCAAGTCAGTTTTGATTCCTGACATTTTTTTTTAGAAGTGATTTGCCATTGCCTCCTTCCTGGGGCTAAGAGACAGAGTGACTGATCAGAATTCCCATCTGGCATAGTATCTAAGGCAGGACTAGAATTCACAGCTTCCTGGTTCTAACCCAGTGCCTTTAATCACTACAACAAACCAGCTGCCTTCTTTTTTCTGATGATCTCAACTTTAAGATCTAGTGGATATGTAGGACACAGCTTTTCCTTGTTGCAAATAACTTCTCCTTTTGAGTTTGGCTAAAGCAAGTGGATAAAAATATTGCTTTTTTAAAAAGAAAAAAGAACTATGGGATAGATGGAATAATAATGTAGCAAAAACTGTGACGTGCATCACAGCCTCTCTTAATAACAAAACATTATTCTAAAATTGCACTAAACTTTGAAAAATACAAAGTCAGCATGGAGATGTTTCTGAGAATTTGAATTTTTTTTATTATTACTTTGGGACAGCAATTCCTATGGGGCATGACAGATAAAATAAAAAACAAAATCATCAGGAAGAATCTCATTAACATTCTTTTTAATATTGTGTTGTACCTGATGATTCTTGACTCTTGACAAATGTATCTTTTCTTTTATGTACACTGAGAGCATATGCACCAAGACAAATTCCTTGTGCGTCCAATCACACTTGGCCAATAAATAATTCTATTCTATTCTATACTAGCTCTTCCTTCTGCCAAGACTAGCAAACCAGTATGCAACAACTCTAAAATAAAGTCATGGCATAATCAATAAAACAAAGTAGGAAAAAATGCCAAATGCAAAAGACCTTAATATTTTTCAAAATCCTTTTTCCTAAGCTCAACAAACGATTTTCTATGAGTGGCAGGATTGTTAAAAAAACCCCAAACCAAACCAAACCAAACCCAGTAGCTGTTAATAATTGGACTGGTTTATAATAACAAAAATCTCAGCAGGTGGCAGCACCTGGCCAACTTTCTCTGTACTGGCTTCCCCTCCACAGCCAAAATGATATGGAAAATATAGAGAAGTGTTAATATGAAGGATTGCTACACTCCAATTTTCACATTTATTTACAGTATGTGGAACAGATCTATTTGTACTGGAATTCATAGAGGACAAATTCTTTAAGTGTCACTGAAGCATATAATTAGAAAGATTAAGACTGACTTTCAGCCTAGTTCGTGCCTTCTTTTAGCATCCTTACAGAGAGAAAGCTAACTGGTGTCTGGCATCAGGAAGATACAAGCTGGTACTAAGCCTAACTATTAATCGGTCCTTTAAAAGTGAATTCTCAACAAGGAATATTTTATAGCAGCCGACTAGATATTTAAAATGACTCAGGAAAGCAGCCTGTATCCCAACAAAAATACAAATGGACTGCAGGCTGTCATTCAAAACAGAGAGAGTTAAAATGCAAACAGCTGGGGGTGTTAGTCCCCCTTCTTTATGTGTCAGTTTTACTCATCAAAATTTGAACTCATCTGAATTCACCAAAATGACCCAGAGATGCTTGAAGAATGAGTCAGCAGCTGTTGAAAGCCTAGAGACTCTTCCGCAGTCTCTCAGAACTTGAGACAGCTCACTTCATGAAAAAAAATCCCAGGAGCTTGGCAATTAGGGAATAAGGATGGAAGTGTTCAAGTGTCCATAATGAAGTTTTTGCAGAGCAGGTCAGGGAAGTCACAGTTGAATAGCACTCAATGATGATGATCAGCAGTAAGCCCAATTAAATGTAATTCTGAATTAGAGTTTTTCTGCCCTACATTGCCATATTTGATTTTCCAGTCTCATGGTCTTGTTTGAAAAATTCAATCACATATAATTGACTCTTAGATAATATCCAAAGAGAAATGAGAAGAGTAAACTGGCTAGATTATTCATTCATATTGACTATAGCGTTTACTGGACAGAAGTTGGGATTGATGGGAAGATCATAGCACAATGCCTGGAATTCAATACCTGACTCTGTTGTTACATCCTCTAACCCCCACTCCTTTAACCTCAAACTATCCACTGTTGACCTCACCCCAATCCTAAGAGGTCTGTAAGGGGCGTGCATAAGTGCATAATTGTGCCTACTGTCCCTGTCCTATTGTCTCCATTTATTCGTACCTATTTCCTGTATTCTTCCTCCTATTTATACTTATACCTATTATCTTGTAAGTGACTGACAAATCAAATAAATAAATAAATAAAAATAAAACATAGAACAATAGGTACCTTGGACATCTTGTAGTCTCAATTTTAGATTGGATCTCTCTTTGATAAGCTTCCATCCAATACTTCTTGCCTTCCCTCAGGTGCTTCGAAGAATAGGTCAACACCCTCTTCTCTATGACAGCCCCTCAAATACTGGAATCGTGTTACCCCTAGACTTTATCTTTGTTAGACTAGACATATCTAATTCCATCAATCATTCATTTTACAGTTTTGCCTCCGGACCTCTTAACTTCTTTGTTGCTCTTCTCTGCATTCTTTCTAGGGCATCAAAATCTTTTTTATATCACGGTGACCAGAACTGGATACAATATTCCAAGTGTGGTCTCACTAATCTTTTGAAATTTTTTTTAAAAAGAAAATAGTCTTTTTAAGAAAATCAGACTTAATTTGAATCTTTAATTCTCCTTAATGTTGGAATGACAAACAAAAAAAGAAGCATTGTTCTTATGTGGAAATGGTTAGTTTCCATTGCATTTATTTGTTGGGCTTATTTCCTGCCTGTTTTCCAGAGAACACACATATCATTCCCTACTACTTCCCACCATAACATCCTGGGAGGTAAGTTGAGCTGAGAAGTAATAACTGACTCAAAAATAAGTAGCAAATATCCAGAGTTGAGGATGTTCTTTTCCTAGAGTTTCTCTGATCCTAACTTCAATCCCCTAGCCACTCTATTTCACAATAGAAATGTGTACTTTAAAATGTTCAGACAAATGCATACTACGTGCCCTTCCTTCAAGAGCCATCATCCTCTCCTTATAAGCTTCAAAGTTAGGAAAGCATCTGCTTCCCTAAGCTAAAGCAGTGTAGAATTTAAAAAGTGATAGGATATAAAATGTGTATTAAACACCACCTTTTGAAGTCTTACAAAACGTACATAAAGCAGACACAAAGTTCACAGATATGGTGTTACTGACAAAACTCTAAAGGATAAAAGTGATAAGTGAAATACTATCTCTCCACACTCCTCCAGCTGTGGTTAAGTGGAGTGAATGTGGAGACTATATTTCACTGTACTATTTTAGTATTTTACTATATGGGACACACTTGCCAAGTGTTGGATGCTGGAGGGACATTCAACCTGCCTTATGGATCAGTCTAATATTATTTTCCAAAAATGGCAAATGAGATATTAATGCTGATGGCTGCAAATTAAGGTAATGGAGATTATAAAGGGATTTGTATCATTTCATAACTCTTGGCCTTCAGGCAATGTTTTACAAACATAATATTGCAAAGCACAATGCAATGACATTTGATATTAATTTAAGAGTGATTGCTAAAGAAAAGAGAGTTGGTGTAGGAGGACAAGGAAAAAAGACAAGAAATGTCATGATTTAATGGGATATATGCTTGCAGCAGTAAAGCTCAATTTCGCTCAACGTTGGAAGAAAGATACAATTGACTCAAATATGGAGAATATACAGCAATGGCTGTAGTAAAACTAACAGATACACAATAAAAGTTTTAAATTTAAGCAAGAATGTTTCCCATACATACAACACATCACATCACACCACACCATACAGCATAGCAAATAGAATCATTTACTGGCTTATAATTGTCTGTAAATATTGCAAATTAACAGATATATAAAACATGGAGAATCAGAAAGCCGATACAGTATTTTTTTTTCTTTTTTAATATTTAATTGTTAAATTTGCTCTATAGAGATAAATATTCAGGTACAAGAGAGACTTTCATATTATCAGCTTAAAATCAAAATTTCTAGTATATAACAAATATTTTGATGTGAGTTATAGTTTTAAATTTGTACTCAATTTTGTATGAAAGAGCGAAATAGTTTTATGCTTGTAATATTGACACTGTAAATTGTAATTAACATCGTTAGAATATTTTTTCTTTATCTTCTCTGTTCTCATTACCCTAGGCTATCTTAATAATAGATGTTAATAATCTTTAATCATATTACATATACATTGCACAAATATCAATATATTGAATCAACACAATTTAAGGTTTATAAGATAATAAAAAGGGAAAGAAAAGAAAGAGATTCTCTTCAATCTGACTTAAAGACTTACTATATAAATGCCTGACATTTTGAGAGATTGGGAAGGATAGAGATCCCAATGGATTTCAGTTCCAGACCACTCAGTGCCATATAAAAAGTGTACGTAGTGAAAAAATAATAGAATATATATATATATATATATATATATATATATATATATATATATATATATATATATGTGTGTGTGTGTGTGTGTGTGTGTGTGTGTGTGTGTGTGTGTGTGTGTTGTGGCCCCGATTCCCGAGCCTATGCTGTCAGAGGAAGAAGACCTGGAAGATGAGGAGGAGGAACTGGGAATGCCTTCCTCCCCAGGACCTTCCTCTCTGGCAATGCCTTCCTCCCTGATAATGCCTCAGGTTTCATCAGACATCTGAGAGGAACAGCCTGAGATTAATCAGGAGGAAGGCATATCGGAGTAGCCCCTGACAGGGAGTAAAGAGGAAGAGTGTTGGCTTGATCCTAAGCAGTGTCGTAGGGAGAAACATGAGCAGCAACGTAGGAGGCGTGGGAGGGTCAGAGAGTGAGCTGAGTCATTGAGCCACACCCCACAGGGGATAAAAGTGGGTGTGTTTTCGGCTGGAACTTTGTACGGGACAAAGTTTAATCTTACTTCAGATTTTCTTCATGAATGATTTTTGTGGACTGCCTTGTAATTTTCTGTGAGTAGATTTTTATTTGTTATCAGTTCGGACTTGGCAGGCAGGGCCTGTTGGAATGCCAAGGATATTATCAGTTCCAAAGAATTAACTCTGTGAAGTCTGAGCCAGCTTGCTTGCCTGTGTTTGTGTGAGTTTGTATTCTTTCATCTTTTGGGAAAGAAGAAAAGTGAGACAGAACATATATAAATATAAATATAAATATAAATATAAATATAAATATAAATATAAATATAAATATAAATATAAATATAAATATAAATATAAATATAAATATAAATATAAATTTGTTTGTTTGCATTTTTTATAATCCATTTGCAGTATTTCTAAGTCCACCATACCACCTGGCTCCTGGGTTTCAACCATGCTACAAGAATTTTAATAGGGTAGATGATTTGCTTGCTTTGTAACCCTGAGATAGAAATTACTTTTAAAAATTGTGGTCAAATAAATGCATACAACATGAAGGAAGGGCATGGATGAAATGGGATAGGAGATGCTATTCATTATATATTCCTTTTGTGCGAACTGGGAATGATAGGATTTCAATAGTCTGACAGCTAGAAAAACGATTGCTTGTTCCAGGTTCTCTGTGTTGCCAGATCAACAGATCAGAAGACAAGTTTCTGTAAATTATTTTTAAGGAATGAAGGAGTGTAATGATGCAATGATGATGCAATGATGATGCAATGATGCAATGATGATGCAATGATGAGTGTAATGATGCAATGATGCCCAATGTATCCTAAGTCATGTGGGATGAACACTTTAGCAGTATCCTGTATTCTCATTTGGGCTGAAAAGCTCTAATTTTTCAATCTGATTGAGAGTTCTTGACCTCATTTAGACATTGAACCATTGCCATTACTTAGATCCACTTGATTGGCCATTCCCAACCTAATTTAGCAGGTTAGCTGCCATCACTTGTTAAGCTCTCTTATGCTCCTATGAATTTCTGAGTGGTGAATTTAACTAGGTTGCATAAGCGTCCTTCTACTAAAGATGTTAAACATAAACTGTTAGTTTTAATGTTTTTAAACCTTTGGAAACATCTGTACACAAGTCATGTGGGTTTCTTAATGGAAAAGGTTTATGTATTGAAAAGTGATGGAAAGCAAGCCCTCTGGTTCCTGTCCAATACTTCATTGTATATCAGAAGCAAGCTACCACATCTGGCGCAATAGTAAAACTGAAATAATCCTTTGCCTCATAAAACTGTAATCCCCTCAAGAAAGTTGGGGTGGGGTAGTGTCTCCTGTATGACACACAATCTGCCCTATATAATTTTTCCCATCGTGTTCAAAATACAAACGTTTGCCTTCATGTGGCATATACCTCAGTGGAAAGATTGTGCAACCTCCCGCCTGTGTATGGCTTCCAGAAATGTGTGAGTGCTACATGGAAAAAATTAGCAGCCTTGTCCGTTAAAACATTTCTGACTGCTGAAGCTCTCCACAGGTCCCAGACGCATCTTGATTTATTTATGGCCTGCACATATGCTCACAAACCTGTGGTGTCAGCATAATAGCTTGTGACCTCAATGAAACATACCAAGCTGATTTTGCTGTCCTCTGGGTAGTATTAACAGTCACAGAACATATACTACACAAAAATAGATGTTGACAGCTTGTGTCTTTGGTTCTTTACATAAGTGTTCTTACTCCCCACCCCCACCCCAGCTTTTCCTTTGCTACTCAAACGAGTTTCTAGATTTCCTTATCGTAAGGTTGCTAAGCTGTCTTGATGTGAAACACAACAGGCAATTCAGCAACTGTGATTTGTGTCTCAAATTCCTATGGAATTTATAGCATTCGAGTGGATGTAACTTAACCCAAATCCAATGAATTTCCGTGGGGCTTTTAGGTGACTTGACTTTTGCTGAATTTGGGCCAATGGACGCAACAGAATTGTACAAAATGTCAACAAATGCAGGCAAGTCAGAAAAACGTTTCTGAGCAAGTCAGGAAGTGGTCTTATGCTGGCTCAGATGGTTGATCTTCAGAATACAGGCGCTCTTCAACATACAACCACAATTGAGTCCAAAATTTCTGTTGCGTTTGTTAAGTGAATTTTGTCCCAGTCTATGACCTTTCTTGAAACAGTTGTTAAGTGAATCATTGCAGCTGTTAAATTAGTCATACAGTTTGTTAAGTGAATCTGGCTTCCCCATTGACTTTATTTGTCAGAAGGTCACAAAAAGTGATCACATGATCTTGGGACACTGCAACGGTTATAAATGAGAGTCAGTTCCCACACATCTGAATTTTGATCATGTGACCATGGGGATGCTGCAATGGTTGTAAGTATGAAAAGTGGTCACAAGTCACTTTTTGCAGTGTTATTTTAACTTGAACAGTCACTAAATGAACTGTTGTTAAGTTGAGGACTACCTCTACACTAAATTCCCCCTATATGATATCATTCAGGTACAACTACATTGAACACACACATGGGTGGGATTCTACCAATTCGCACCTACTCGGTAGAACCGGTTGTTAACATTCTAAGCAGTTCGGAGAACCGGTTGTTAGAAGAAATTACTGGCCTAATCCTGTAAGGAAGGCAGGAAGGAAACATTCTGGTGTTGCTTACAGAAATTGCCTCTCCGTTAACCCTTTTTACATTCTTGGCAGGACTAGACTTCCTGTCTCAGGAACTTCTCTGGAGTTTTTTTCCTCTCCTTTGCTGGTACTTTGCTTGTGTGGAGTGACCATTCAAAGTTACAATGGCACTGACAAAAGTGACTTATGACCATTTTTTCACACTTACAACTGTTGCAGCATCCCCACAGTCATGAGAGGTCAGGCAAGGAGATGAGTGCCTCAATGTGATATTGAGTTGGCCACACCCAGCCAATAACATGACCACCAAGCCATGTCCACCCAGTCACATGACCACCAAACCACACCCACCACCTAAGCCACGCCCACAGAACCAGTTGTTAAAAATGTTGAATCCCACCCCTGAACACACATACATGATAAAGTAATGGCTGGGAGAAAAAAACAACATTTCATTTACATTTCATTAAGGTAAACCTAATGCAATTAACAATTAAATATAATTAATATTATTATTTCCCCAGGCATATTTATAATAGTTTTTCCTCTTTTGTCACCAAATCATTTTCTTGGGAACATATTTGAAAGTTTCTGGAGACTGCACTAAGAACCACAAGCAAGGCACTTTTGCTTGTGGATGGGCTGTGTCAATGAAAAGAAAGCCTTCCCCCGTATTTCCATGTGGTTTACTTGAAGTTTCACTTGTAAAGAAATGAATTTGCATTCATGAAAATCATGGAAGGATATCTAAAAGCGGAAAGTAATGTGTGGGAATCTTTATAGGATACACATTTCAAACTTTTGTTGTTCAAGTATTAACCGCAGTATTTCTCAATTTTGTTTTAAAATTCGAAATGTGAATATTGACAGACTTGTAAAAATCACTCAGGTATATTCTGTTCCTGATATTATACAAATTAATTCTTGTAAACCATCAATATACTATTTATTTGCTTCTCTAGTAATCAATAAAAATAATTTTAAAACATCCTCATGCAAATTAAGTCACTTTTGCAGATTCCAGTCATCTATGATTATACCACCAAATTTTTTGATTATTGAATTTGCGTGTAATTTCCTGCATTTTTAAGATGGAAAATACAAATTGTCCTGAACTAGGCTTGTTAACCGAGCTTTTGTTGAAGTGAAATGTGAGTGTTCCAACACTGGAAGTTTTTAAGAAGAGATTGGACCACCAATTTGTCTGAAATGGTATAGGGCAGTGGTGGCTAATCTTTTTGGGCTCCTATGCCAAAAATTGTGCGCATGCTTGAACCTCGTGCTCACGTGCCAGCACCCAGAAGGCAGTGCATGCCCCCCACACCCCCTACACATGCGCGTGCAATCCCACCCCACCCCTTGCCGCCCCATTACCTGCACTGTGCCTCACAGCTGATTTTCAGCTGGTTTGAGGCCTTTTTCGGCCTCCCAAGGGCTTGAAGAAGGATTCTTCAGGCTTCTAGCTTTGTAGGCCGAAATGTAGCCCCGTTTCATCACTTCCGTTTTTTTCGGAAAAATAGGAAGTGATGAAACGGGACTAGATTTTGGCTTACAAAGCTTGTAGAAGCTTGAAGAAGCCTTCCTCAAGCCTTTGGGGGGCCAAAAAAGCCCTCAAACAGGCCAAAATTCAGCTGTGAGGCGCGCACATGCACAGTGAGGTAAGTTTGCCTGCAGCTCGCATGCCAGCACAAATGGCTCTGCGTGCCACCTGTGGCACGTGTGCCATAGGTTCGACATCACGGGTATAGGGTTTCATTCTTGAGTAGGGAATTGGATTAGAAGACCTCCAAGGACCCTTCCAATTCTATTATTCTGTTATTCCGAGATGTTTCTTCAGGGATTAAATATCCATTCATCTATCGGTCAGCTTTCTTACCATTTTACTTTCTTATTAGTAAGAGACCATATCATTTTGTCTATTTCACATTGTCATTATGAACTTATTTAATTCTGAACTTGTCTGTGAGTTAAAAATTGTTGTAGGCACACACTATATGGCATGCTAAAAAGGACAGCATTGCTGGCAAACACCTGGGACAGAATAAATGAAGTGGTATAAACCCCCCAACTTGCCAAGGTCCAGTTCATTATATTATCTTTTGCAGTACAAAATATCAGTTATAATGAGATTATAAAGTCATTATTTTCAGTGTTACACCTCACGGTCTTTCATTTTCACACTCTACCCTTGACTTGATAATTCCAAACCACATTTATGTCAACATTCTCTAGATAAATCGACTTGGCTTTTAGCATAATTATTCTTTCTATCAGAAACAGGTTTCCATTAATGATAGTTGGTTTTTTTAAAAAAAAAACCACAACTGTCACTCAGTTATCTCAGTGCACTGATAAGAAAAAGTAGCTTTTAATTCAATTATTGCAGCCTGGATTGAAAGGATTAGCATTTGGAAAGCATCCAACAATGTGGCCACGTTCTACAGCCAAAAAGAGCTTAGCAAAAGCAATTGTCTCACCCTAAATATGTGTAACTATTGCACCCAAAGGTCTTAATTGTTTTAAACAAAAATCTTCTTAATTTTGGGAAGGGACTTCCTATTATTACCACTCAACCTATCAATGTCATTCATGTCATCCAAACAAAGCAAAGCAAGCTTGTTTACAAAATTATAACGAATTATGCTTTTCATGTACAGGTTATATTGCATGTATCTGTGGTGTGGCTACTTACAATCACAAATTACTAGATAAAAGTTCAGAACATTGGACAAGATGGAGATTTAATTTGCAGTTGCGTTGGGTGGAGAAATGTGGTCTCTTTTCATGGTCTACAGTGAGAAATGTGTGCTTATGGTATATGGTATGCTGTTTTAAAGAGTGTCCACTTGTGGAAGGGAGAAAATGCTAAACTAATTAGATTTATTCTTTTTTTTTCAAAAAGTTTTAATTTTTTTAATTTTTACACATCTCTTTGCGTGAGCAACGTGGTTCCAGATTATAACACTTGTACGTAATCATACTTTCACTTCCACCAATCTTATATGATGTGATCTCATATCATTATCCATTTCGCTCATCTTTAAATAAATTTCCATTTCATATTTCAATTCATTAATTCAATATCAATATCATTTCATCCATATATAGATTCACAGTTCTTTATCCCCTATTATTTCCGTTTTCAGCTTACCACCTATTTTATTTAACATTACACATCATTATTATCCTTAATTTTCCCTAAGCCAATTATATAATAAACAATCTAAAAAAAATAAAAATAAAAACCAATATATTTAGGATCCACATGGAAAATCCCCTCAATCTATCTAATTTAATAATTCATTCCCCAGCTTTAAACATATTCACATTAAATAATCAACTGTATATTTTAAAACTTATATATTTTAAGACATCTCCCCCTGAAATTGCTAAAATTTATCCAAAATTTATCTATATGTTTTAATACATTTCCATTCCCCTGTTTTAATCCTCCAATGTAAGAGTTCATAACAGCATAATTCATATACAGTATATATATGAATTATAATTAATCCTAAAATAATTTCCAACAAGTTTTAAACTAAATGCCAATATACATTCTCATGTTGTATCCCCCTTATACGATCCCTAACCCTTATCTCTAAATCTTGAAACTTTATCGTTCCTTCTAATTTTGGCTAGGTTTCCCTTTTCTAAGTTTCCCCAATTTTTCTTCTTTTTTCCTTCTAATTTTATTTTTATTTCCCTCTGCCTGTCGGTCATGTCCCCCCCCTTTTCAATTCTCTTTTTTGGGATTTCTTCTTATGTATTCTCTTCTTCTTCTTAATCTTGAGTGTCTTATCACTTTTATTTATTGACTCTAATGTCAATGTCTCTGTTTTATGTCCTTCGACAATGGTCCTTGTTCTTCATGCTCATCGAGGCTATTATTTCCCTCTTTTAATCGTCCTCTCTGGGCTTCCTTTGTTCTTCCGTAAGCTGTGATGCCATTACTTTATTCAGCATTAATTCCACCAATCTCATTCTTTCTTTAAACATCTCTCTCACATTTTGGAGCTCCAACTTAAATTCTTTGCTTATTTCTTCCATTTCTTTGGTCTATCAAGTTATTCTTTATTTTATTAAAAATCAAATTTTTCTGTTATAGTCCTTGTCAAAAGTCTCTGACTTCCGGTGGCGTTCTGGTCGACGATGGATCAGAGACCACGATTGTGCGTGGCTTTGATCGGTGCTTACCCTGTTGGAGGGGTCCTTAAAGGACTGGATCCATCTGACCCACTTCGTAGGGGTGGGTGGAAGAGGGGGAGACCACCAGCTAGGTTGAGGGGAGCCGCATCTCCCCTCCCTGGCTTGGCAAACTCCCCCAGAATACAGGGAGAAGCAGAAGTCTTTTAATGGCTGCCCTGAAGACAGGAAGCTGCCGGGACACAAGTTTCATGCTGGAGAGTGAAAGTGGTGAGTGGCGTGTAACTGGATAAAATAATATTTTTTTCATAACCCCGAAAAGCGGAAAGAAAGAACCCTCGTTTGGAAGAGTGATAGTGGTGAATGAGAAATAAGAGGAAAATATTTCCTAACTTTATTAAATAATAGAATATAAAAAAATTAAAACATCAATAGGGTAACACTTTTATTGGGGTTGTGCGCTCTAGTGTTGTTGTTAAAGCTGAAATATTCATTAACTGGTAAGATGTTGTAACATACGTACTATGCTTAAGTCTAATCTTAGTCGGTATTCTGTCCTTTGATTCACAAAGGGTCAATTCAGTGACCAATCAGGATTACAGATGTGGCCACATGACATGAACTACATTTCCCAGGATACCTTAACTACATTTACCATGATGCATTCCCTTAAGGGGACAGCTCTCAATTCCTAACTAACTATGCCAATTCCCATTAACTATAACTGGCTGGACAGCACAGTTGGTGTAGTTCAAGGTTGTCTAAGCCTAGAATCTCAAGTCTGGTGGTGTAGGGTATTCTGTTGTGAACAGAGGAATGTAGTACTCTTCTGGTAAAATACTTCTGGACTCGCTCAATTGTATTTATGTCAGGTATACAGTGTGGATTCCAGACAGCACAGCTGAATTCAAGTATTGGTCTAGCAAAGGTTTTGAATGCCTTAGTTAGCAAAACAGTATTACCAATTCAGACAATAGACATAATCAGGAAGCTTAAACATCTATTTTGAGAAAAGGCAACAATCTCTGCTATGGAATTATCTAATGTAGACAAGAAATGGATTGGCTGTACACCCCCACCTTTCTAGCATCATCCTGCCAGCCCTTCCCCCCTATTTTCTCAGCTTCTGCCCCCCACCCACAGCCCATTCCTGTCTACTGAGTCTCTGGTCAATGTGAATGACAAAAGTTTAGATGCAACTTAGAAAAAAATTAACAATACTTACCAGGACCAAACCAGCTAGAAACCATCCTTGAATTTTTGGGACTCTAGATTAGAAAAAAAAGCAATAATAGGGAACATGGTTTAAGTGTATAAAATCATAAATGAAACATCTCTCAAAACACTAAAGCTATGGATCATCTAATGAAGTTGACTGGAAAGAAATTTAGAAAATACATTTCTCTCTGTGTGTATGTCCCTCTCCCTCCCTCTCTCCCTCCCTCCCACTTTTTCTCTTTCTGTCTCTTAGTATGGTCTCTGTGTTTGTTAGCCTTTGCAAATCATTCAAAGGGATGCTTTAGTCCTGCCATCAGCACAATGCTTTCCAAAGTATCAGTAAGATCTTCTTCTGAGGGCTCAGCAAGGTTGTTTTAATGGCCTTCAGGTGTAGTCTGTGCATGCATGCAAGACATGTTTGCTGGAACTTTTGCTGTCAAGAGCAGATCCATGAAACCATGAGCAGAAAGTGACCTGGTTGGTATTCAGCAGGTTCTGACCAGTTCTGGAGAACCGGTAGTGGAAATTTTGAGTAGTTCAGACAGACAGCAAATACCACCTCTGACTGGCCCTGGCCCCATCTATTATTTGCCTCCCGAGTCCCAGCTGATTGGCTGGGTCTTCTTTTGTTGCCCTGCACAGGAGAAAGGAGCTGGAAAGCAGTTAGTGGGGAATGGGATTTTGCAGTAGTCTTCCCCCAGCAGTGGAGTGGGAATGCAGATTTTACTGTATCCTTCCCCTGCCATGCCAACCAAGCCACTCCCACCAAGCCACGCCCACAGAACCAGTAGTAAAAAAATTTAAATCCTACCACTGGACCTGATGAATTCAGATGCAGGGTTTTACAATAGTTACTTTACAATAGTATCTTTGGTGAACTATGTCCAAGAGTGGATCAGAAAGTTCAGAAAAGGTTTCTGCATATTTGCAACGCAGCACTGTTCAGTTGATACAGTTTGCCTGGTTCAACCAATGCTTTTCAACCAATGAATATTATTTTCCATATTTCCAAATACATGAATGTATTTTAGTTGTCCAGTATTTTCCTGGAGCAGACTGAGCAGCTAAGAATGAAAATTGAAGTCTTTTTTTAATATCATGCTATTTTAGAGAAAATGGGTAAAAGAGGTCCCACTAAAGTTTGTGTAATTTGAGGGCCCTGTGAGAAGCGAGTAGGATTTATCTTAATGAGGAGCTCATAGGGGTAATGCATTTCCTGTTCAGGAGAAGATATGACATGATCCATCTCCACGGGGTCCTTGGCATCCCCTGGAAGTCTCCACCAGCATTTGCACTAGCCAGAAGAAACTTATCCACATGTCTTGCAGATGTGCAAAAGCCCCTTCCAGTGTTTAAAGCAGTCTTAGAAGCATCAGAAACAACTTCAGTGCAAGCGAAGCTTTGTTGGACTTTGAGAAATGCTGCTGAAAGAGGAAAGGGGAAATGTGAAACTACCTGGTCTAGTCATTTTGTACTTAGAAACAAGGGAGCTGGGATGCTTTATGGATGTATTTTGTACAAGTCTTCACCAGTGGTGAGAGTCAAAAATTTTTACTATCGGTTCTGTGGGCATGGCTTGGTTGCCGTGGCAGGGGAAGGATACTGTAAAATCTCCTGTCAGAGGTGGTATTTGCCGGTTCTCTGAACTACTCAAAATTTCCACTACCGGTTCTCCAGAACTGGTCAGAACCTGCTGAATACCACCTCTGGTCTTCACTGAAATACAACAAGCCTTCATAGTACTGCAAAGTCCAAGTAATGTTTATATTTCCTCAGAATCTTCCAACCAAAAGGAGAAACGTAACAGCTAATTATAGCCACTCCGTTTAAGCAAATGCAAGATATTATCTCACAGTCAATTGTGGATCATTTGCTAAAATGGCTTTAAACAATATTTTATATTGTATCAAGTTCTAAGGGGCCTCATTAAATTCATATTCCAGTCCCTTTTACCATGTTTTTAAAGATTTTTAAGAGCACCATTTTGCTTGGTTAGACATTCTGTATAATATGGAAGAGATTCACTTGATTTAAATAACATGTATATGGATCACGTTTCAAATACTATGAATATTCTTCATAGGCAAAAATCTCAAAAGCCTATGAAGAAATGACCATCTCATTTGTCTTGCATTTGTATTCAAGTCTTCTGTAAGGCAAATTCAACAGATATGTTGGATTTCCTGACAACAGTTAAGTCTCTAATTCTGTAAGGTCCATGCATTTCCCATTCTTTGCTCATCAGATTTATGCATGAATTTCAAAGAGATCAAAGATTCAGAGAAGAGAAAAAGAGTAGTGAAAACTATTTCCATGTTTTCAATGATTAAGGTATATTTCAAATACAATTTTATGGTAATTTAGCACTAACTCAATTTGTAGTTTGAGTGCTGAACATTATACCTGAATTATTTTACTGAAAACCATCAAAATAACACAGTATTTTAGATTTGTTACCTATCTGTTCATGTCATTGTTTAATCATGTATAAATGAAAAAGATCATTCTTTGCCATGTATGAACCTAGTCACAAGGAAGGAGGACTCACCAAATCCCCTGCAATGAATAATGTCCTGCTTTTTAAAGAAGTTGTCCCTTTCCTCCTTTATCCTTTTGTCCCTTTCAAATTCTAGTGATCTGTGAAAGTTTTCAGCTCAAAACATCACTATCAACTACCCATTAAATGCAACTTCTTGAGAGCAAAACCCTAAGGCAGGGGTATCAAACTTGCGGGCCGTGGGCTGGATGCGACCCATGGCTGGATGCGACCCATGCTGTGCCGCCCCCACCCTGTTTAAGTGAAGAGGGAAACGGTCCCGATACGACACTGTGACAATGCGAGTTTGACACCCCTGCCCTAAAGACTTCAGGCCAAGATAGTGATGTTTGGTAAGTTAAATTATATTTAGAGGGCTAGTTTTCACTAGCTATCTGAAGGAAAAGCTTAAGAAAGCCTCAATCTTGATGGGGTAAACCCATTGTCACCACTACCTATCCAATTACTGGGGATTATGTAAACTGTAAGACTAAAACTATGGGAGATATTTGTTAACTCAGTGGAAGTGGATCAGGAAGGATTTTTTTTAAAAATTTCTATACTGTATGTAACCACATTAAAATTGTGTTTTTCATACAGCCGCATTTCCAGCAGTGGACCATCTGTGCTCCCCACCACCCTTCTTTCATGGTAGTAATAATTTTTCATGTTTTGTGCTCTAAAAATGCCAACTAAGCAACCTGTTAATTGCTCTGGAGAAGAAGAGGCAAAATGGAATGGAAAGAACAATTTCAACACATTTCAGTGAAAGGGTTGATTTTGTTTTCATTAAAGAACAGAAAATGACATGCTTGTTTTTCCAGTGTCTTTTACTGACTTGTTAATTGCTAAGAGAGTCTCACAGGTGTCATCAGTTAATAGAACTCTTGGCCTTCCACCCTTCGAATGATAGGCAGGTGACTAACACCCGAGTTTTTTCTCTCTCTGCCCATTATTTTCCCTGCCAAAAATATTTCCTTTTTCTCAGCGCACCAGAAGAATGGACAGAAATGCTGAAGACTGAGTGTTGTGCTTATGTTAACTTCTTCTTATATACTGAAAGCATTACCTCCCTACTTGTTTAAAAAGCAGAATAATTATTTCTCTTCAATCAGGAAAACACCTTTTCCTACACCAGGGGTGTCAAACTCATGTCATCACGGTGTCGTCACGTGACATATTGCGACTTTCCCCCCCTTTGCTAAACCGGGTGTGGGCATGGCCAGCACATGAGGGCATCCGGCTCACGGGCCATGAGTTTGACATCCCTGTCTTATAGCATGGACTTTCACATCACTAAAAATCCAGAGGATCATGTACTACTCTATTATTAAGAACAGCTGTTAATACTCCAAAAAGGACAGGATATTGCTCTGTGAATTTCCTGGTCTGTGCATGCAGATGGATGAGGACAATCATTCTCTGCATTAAACCAGGGCCCAGAAATCTTTTGGTGGTGGAAGAGCACTTTACATTTGGGAGCAACAAGAACCTTAGTGGTGGGGTCACATCACACTCATGTCAGAAGCACCAAGGCATTTTCAAGTTGAAAGGATTATCCCCATTGAAAGGCTGTTACTATTACCTGGGGGGTGCCCAGCTGGGGGCTCCTGTCATATCCCCAACAGGAGCTGGAGTAAAAGACGGAGCTCACCCTGTCCCACAGCAGGACTTGGGTCTTGAATGTGAGCTTGCCAACCCAACATCCTGACAATGCAACGCACCGTGCTTCTTAGTGGTGGGGTAAAAATCCAAAATGGAGAGAGTTGCATCACGGTATGGGAGGGATTTCCCCTTTGACTTGGGTTTTGGAAAAAAAGCAGTTTCTTCTTTCCCTTTTGTTAATGATACAAAATCCCACTAGGGAGTTTAGAATACAACTATTGCATATTTTCTTCCTCAAAATAGAGGACAATCACACCTCTAACGTTTGACTGGCACTGTTAGAAAAAAATCCAGAGAGGAGAAATTATAGACTGCAGTCTACAGGCATATTTTTGTTGCCCCTATTAGCAAATAGCTTATGACTATGGAAAGATGGTCTGTCTTTGCTACATGAAAGATGCACAATAAAACAAAAGCATAATTAAACTTGGAAAGCTCCAAACCAATTAATCTAAGGATTATCCATATAACTACACACAGGATAGTTTGCTATGGATGGCTCCTATGCTACCAATCAATTGATTTGTTATAGTTTCTCTGTTTTTCTCTCCTCTTCTATATTTAGGAACTGAATGCTGCAAATAAAAAACACTACTCATGCAATTTGATGAGTGTTGCTGGTTGTACAATAAAAGGTTCTATAAACAGTCAAATTTTACAGTTAAACTTAAAAAGCAATTGTTGTAGTAAAACAAAAGTTAGTCTATATTACAAAAAGCAGAGATTTCATTCAGATTTTTTAAATCTAAATCTAATGTGCTTAATATGAATTAGAAAATATGGTGTTGGGTGCAATTCTAAACAAGGAACAAGAATTCTATGAACTTTTTACAGTTGTACCTGAAGTACTGAACAAAAACAGGAACCCACAAAACTGGGTGCAAAAAACTTATGCGGTTCATGTTATGTTCATATTTTGCAAGAATAGGAATGTTTTGTTTCAAACTCATCAACCATCCCCTTAAAATCAATATAAAGTTTATTATATGTACAAAGTTTACCAGCTGTAGCACATGAATCAAATTTTATGCTTCTCTGAAGTATAACTTTAGTATTATATATATAAAACTGATCTGTGTAAATGCGCACCCACCAGATTCCATGCCTCAATTGGTTTTAGAAAGTTTATTTCTTTAAAAATTAATTAGAATACTTTATTGGCCAAGTGTGATTGGACACACAAGGAATTTGGCTTGGTGTAAATACTCTCAGTATACATAAAGAAAAGGTACATTCATTAAGAATTAGTTAACTAAATGGAGTAACATCAGCTTGTTCCTCATCAGCTTGCCTTTTGGGTATTTTGACTATTTCTATCTGTGCCAGCCATTTCATAAGAACACTTTCAAATCATAACCCTGCTGCCTAAATTTGAGGAGCCTTGAGTTTAATAGACAAACTTTAATTTATTCAGTTTATCCAGAAATACATTTCCCGAATCAATAGAATCAATAGAATACTTTATTGGCCAAGTGTGATTGGACACACAAGGAATTTGTCTTGGTGTAAATAGTCTCAGTATACATAAAAGAAAAGATACATTCGTCAAGAGTCAAAAATCATCAGGTACAACATTAATGATAGTTATAGGGTACAATAAGCAATCAAATCATACTAGGAAATAGTCAATATAAATTGTAAGGATACAAGCGACAAAGTTACAGTCATACAGTCACAAGTGGGAGGGGATGGGTGATAAGGTGTGATGAGAAGATTAACAGTAATAGTAGTGCAGACTTTGTAATAGTTGAACAGTGTTGAGGGAATTATTTATAATTATTAATTATGAAGTCAGGGAAAAAGTGCACAAAGGCTGTCATAGAAGTAGACTTTCATCTTTGAAAATAGTTTTTGCTATTTTCCCTATAGCATTGTACAGTAATCTATAATTCCGCTGCATTGATTTGTCATTCAATAGAGTCACACTAAATGTAGCCATTATATTTTTCTCAATTCCTTTTAAAGCATGGGGGGGGCATGACACCTAATGAATGTATCCCATAATCCCCTGGTACTGTATATTTACTGCCAGGGTCAAAGGTAAAATCATAAACCTCTCAGAAGGTCTTGGGTGTTGCAAAAATAATGAGTGAGAGATCACTGATGACCTCTTACTCACATTAAACACAGACCTGTCATCTCATCAAATGTTGACTGGAAAATATAATTCAAAATGATACAAATCAAACGTAACTCCCTCACACTCATGTCTCCATTTGAGAGCCACCAAAAACTTGGGACAGAACATCAACTCAGTAAAAACAACTTGATTTCTTTGATGTAGGAGATGGGGAATTCATGACAGCCAGAGATTGTTCTATCCAACAACTTTTGTGACAAATTCCTGCATAAGCCTTTGTTGAATCTCTGGGAGGCAGACAGTGGCTTATCTTAGCATTTGGGAAACAGATTCCCACTGGGGGGGGGGGTGATGTGTCATGCAGTATTTCTGTACCTGCCTGTTTTAAAATCAATCATGCCATGATCCCTCAAACTGAAGCACAGTTTTTGTGGCTTTATTATATTTATTCCTTGTATTTATATGGCTGCCTGTCTCACAAAAATGTGACTCTGGGTGGCTTTACATGTATCTGAAACTTCTCATCCCAGTGCTCAAGTGGAAAAGTGTTTTTTGGTTTATGCTAAACTTTAAAACTCTATGTCTGTATATGTGTGTGTGTGTGTGTGTGACTATGTAGTGCCTTTTAGTCATTGTTGAGATGTATATGAGAGACATAGAGAAGGAGAATTAAAACATCCAAACCCTCCTTTCAAAGGATAAAAGCAGAAAACATTTCAAAAGTGCTTTAAATACAAACTAAAAAACTTAAATACAAATTAAAAAATTAGCTTGCTGGACCTTATCACTGGAACTTTTTTCCCCCTTCAAACCAGTATCTGTTTCAAGCTGCAAAGAAAGTTGAACATCTTGGAATGATCCCACACAGCTTATTGGAAATCATGGTTGCTGTGTCCTTCAAACATATTTCAGATACCAGCCTGTGTAAAAGCAATTGGAGATGCAGTCTCCTGTCCTGAAGATAATGGTTTACATTAGATTGATTGCATGCAGACCAAGAAATGTATCCTATCTATGCACCCGCTATGTTTCCCACTGAGAGATAAAAACCCCATTTGCTGCAGTTTATACTGGGGGAGCTTTGACACTGAGGATACAGATCTGTGTGTTCTTGTAAATCACAGATATACTAACTGCCAAAGGGCAGTCCTCTTATCTGTGGGGGTGAGGGGTTCTCAACTCAAAACTGCATTTTGCCACATAGGTTACCCAAGATCAAGGACATAATAAGAACAAACATTAAAGAGGAGTGTCTTGGTTTCCAAAACTCTTGTTGTGACATAGGAACATCCTTTTCGGAATCATGGAAACTTTTCCTGGGAGATGCTTTTTGAGACTGCTGGAAGTTTTCAGAGGCACGCTCATGGATTCATCCTCCTCCTGAATGTCAGAGAATTTATTTGAACAATAATACAATTCAGATTAATAACGATTATGGGTTTTTGTTTAAGCCATATGAAGTGTAGAAGAAACCTGTCTCAGTTTTCTACAGGAGTGAATCTATATGAGGCTCTAAAATTGACTTGAGCTGTATAATGCCTGACAGTGTCTGTCATTTTGCAGTAAATTTTGGGTACATAATTTAATTAACTGAAAATAGACACTTATTTAGGAAAATTGAATGCATTGAAGAAAGGCATATACATTAGGGATATCTGGAATAGCTGAATATTAAATAAGAGGACAGGTACATTAAAATAAAGACATTGCATTATTGATGTCATCTTTTGGGAACGGATCTGTGTTTCTCCAAGGCAGCTCAGTGCAAGTACTGGGGTGGAGAAGGGATGGTATATACATATGTCATGTTCTTATTGCAAGCTCAACGGAAAGGCAAACAGCACGGCCAAAGTAGAGTTATGCAGGTGCTTGAAAAATCCTCCTGTTGGATTAGAAAAATCTATTCCTCTGAGTTTGCGAAGTAGCTGGTCACTCCTAGAGAAATAAATATTTGAGTAACAAGGCTTTAAGGAAATGATAACAACATAGTTACTTCCAGTTGTCAGCTCCTTAATTTAAATGTATATTTTTCATGGACTGCACAGCTACTAAGTCCTGAGGATGACACCAACTTTAAGGAAGCAACAGGTGGCATAAATACACCCATACTCTCTGCATAGCATCCTTCTACTACTGAAATAGCTGCATATAGAAATGGCTGCATATCCATAATTTAGAACAATCTGCACACCCTTAGGAAGAATGTGATGGTTGTGAATGGTGTAGGATGTTCCCAAAATAATTTCTATGAGATTCTTTATCTCCAGAAGTTTCCTGTTAAAAATTAAAGTACATTTTTCTTCTGCCTGGTTACAATTACATTCCAGAACTTGCAATTTCTAGTAACAGCTTTAACCCAGATTTCTTGCTGTGCATGGAATTGACATGCACTCTTTCTAGCACACCAACAAGGCTTTTTTGAAAGGTTCGTTCCGGTAAGAGAAAAGGCAGGCCCTTGCTTTTTTCATTACCTTTATCTTCGAGTATCTTGAATGTATGGAACAGCCATTTACTTTTGCAGATGTACAGGTCAGATGGATTTGCTGCAATAAAAACAATGAAAGAAAAAGACAGACAAAGGAACTTTTATTTGTACCAATTTAAACTTGACTAGAGAACTAAGGTGTGATTCATCAGTTAGATTCTCAACTCAGATGTAACTGAGGTTAACTAACCAAATGCTGAATGCTGTATGAACTATCATGATACTTAGGATAGCAAGCCAGTAAATATTTTTGTGCCTCTTTTCCACAGACTTCCGGGCCCTAGCAGTGAGCTGGGAATATATCCAAATCACTGCAGCAAGTAAACCTAAATTGGTTCCTTTGTATGTCTCCATCTGTTTGCCAGTATTGCATGAAATGAAAGTAAGCACTTAAATCCATAATCTTTCACAAAGGGATTGTGAGACAAAAACATCCATTGTACTGCTTTTAGGCCCACTTCCCAAATTTATGTGTGCCAAATATGATGGAGGGGGAAAAAATCCATGGAGAGCACTAAATAATTTTGTGGATTTCATGCATTTCAGGGGGTTTTGTCCAGCACTTCAAGTGAGAGAAGTTTATCGGGATTGAATCTCATACAAAAGACAGTTGTTCTACTTACACCAGAGAATAGGGAAATTGCCATGGGAGTAACAGCTCCACTTCAAAGAATATGTAGATGTTACTCAACCTGTGTCGGTTACTGTATTTTGATGGTAGCCAAGGAGAATTATGGTATTCCTCTTAAGTATGATGCCTGGGCATAACTTATCCAGGATTTGGCTGCTTTCATACATCTCATAACACCATCTTCTGTGAAATCAGTTGGTTGATTCTGGGGCCTAAATATTTCTGGAGGGTTTAGATTAATTATTAATCTTCAGGGGCAAGGGAAATCTAAAGTAGTCATGAGGGCAGAATAAGTTTGCATCATAAACAAACGCCTAAGCATTATTAAGGGGCGGGGGGAATAATCTTGATGGGTATTCCTTTTTCTAATTTGGAGTGAAATGTTCCATGTAAACAACAGGAGGCCAAATTCTATTCAAAATACTTTTTTTTCCCTGAGGGCTTTTATGTGGTGATATTCTTAAGGAAAAGGGAGGTGTGTACGCATTTCTTCCTCATGAATTACTCTGCTGTCCTAACTGATAGTGTCCAGGAAAAAAAAATGCAGCTCCTGAGCATTGAGTCTATTGCACATTCACAGACTATGCATACATGCACATGCTAATGGCCACCTTCTGGTCCAAGGCTAATTCTCCAGCTAGGTAGAATGAACAGAAGCTTTGGGCAATAGATGTTTGGTATCATAACATAGATGCAATATAATATAATATATTTATAGTTATACATTTGTGACTAGAAATTTTCTACCAGGGGCATCAAAGTAACATTTGACATCTCTGTGTGTCAGTGGGATGGCATCATTTGAAGGTCCGCCTCAGTCAGCAAAATATTGCAGAGGTGTGTATGCTAGGGGCCTGTTTGGTAGATTTATTTGCTTTTAATCGGGAGCCTATAGCCCAATAGACATCTTTAACATCAGCTTCCTTTAGCCTCTGAAGTCCATCAAGTCTGAACCACTAAAATCTGGCACCAACCATCTGGAGAAGGGTGGTGTAATTTTTTTTTAAAGAAAACATTTAAATAAATATATATTAAGAATCTGAGAGGCTTCGAGGCCTTTAAAAACTAGCCAAAACCCCCAAAATACAAAACAAGCCCCAAAATTATGCCATTCCTTCTCTAAGCCTTTCTGCTTTCAGATGTCAACCCGCCATCCCCCCTATTTTTTTTTTTAAATACACCCTGCAGTCACGAAATATCGTCTGCTCCTGGTATATAATTTCTGTTTTCCCTTTCTGATTCAAAACCGCATCTCAGTGGCAGATTACAGTTAAAATAGCAGACTTTGTATACACATTAGTACTATACTGTACTATGAGAGAAAACTAGAAAACAAGGGCAGAGATTTGGGGGAAGAATTTTGGGGATTCTTCTGCTGTTCCTGACTATTTATTGAAGCGTGTTCTGCAGTTCTTGTGTTCGCAGGCATTTTTTCACACCTGTCAGAGTGATCGGTGTAAAACAAATCAAATTAGATGATCATGCTGATTACACGCAGTCTTCCTCGACATGGTGTCCTCCAAAGGTCTTGGATTACAACCACCAAAATTCATACTAGGGCCCCATTCAGCAAGAAAACTCTTCATGCACACTGCCCTTCATAACAAAATGTTCCCAGGATGGATTACAGCGCAAATGTAGATGTTCACTTGGATACAGCTATCAGCACTCTGAATGAAAAACAGGCTTCTGTATAAGTAGACTTACTTGAAAGGATTGCTATATCCTCACTGAGGGAAATGTCCCTTTCCAGGTTGTGTACCGAAGTGAAAAATGAAAATGCTGAACTATGGAGAAGATAAATAGTGGCTTCAGTCCCCACTAGATGGCTGGTGTTAGTTATTTCTAAAGTAGACTTCATGGGCACATCCGTCACAGCTGGATCACAGAGATGAAACATATGCATAGCACCTACATAAGTGTATCCATGTAGACTCCTGATTGGTATATGTGTTTGTGTGTGTGTGTTAGCCAACACAGACTGTTGTAATTTGAGGGGATTTATGTGTTTAAGTTAATTCATCATTTGCTTTCAGTTTGTGTGCTAGTCTTTCTTCCTAAGACTCTCAGTGATTTACAACAGACCAAGACAGGTAGGACTAAAATATTCAAAAAATCATAAAGCACAAAACATTCCATCCAAACCAACAGAATATCATTTAAGTGCAGCAGCATTTTACTCATCCCTAAGCACTTGTCCCAAAGTCAACGTTTTTGTATGTGTCTGAAAGCATAGTACTGTAAGGAAGGGATTATCTGGCTTCATAGGGATGTGACTGCTAGGGGCCATCACACATTGTTTCAGTAATAGGACTCTCAGCAACCTGCATCGCCTTGACCTCATTGGATGGGTAGAATCAGAGGTGGTATTCAGCAGGTTCTGACCAGTTCTGGAGAACTAGTAGTGGAAATTTTGAGTAGTTCGGAGAACTGGCAAATACCACCTCTGACTGGAGATTTTACACTAACCTTCCCCTGCCACGGCAACCAAGCCATGCCCACAGAACCAGTAGTAAACAAATTTGAATCCCACCACTGTTAGAATCATCCAGACCCTGAGCCATGTAAGGTTTTAAAGGTGACACCTTGAATTTTACTCAACAGCCGCCCATTAACTGTGAGCCAATGAAGCCCCCAAAATAATGATATCACATGGCTAAGCCTCATTGTACTCATAACTACAAACAAAATAATATTTTTTCTCTCCCATCCCATTGATAAAATCCAGCTGAACTGTTAGTCAAATCTTTCTCCGACATGGAGAGTACAGTACCGTAATAGTTCCATCATCCTTGAAGGCAGCTGGCTTTCTTGGGTATAACCATTCTCTGCTAGAACCTTCATGATGCTTCCTCTCAGTATCTGCTGCAACTGCCTCATTTTGCCTAATGGTGTCTTTGAATTTGATAGTGGGCCAGGAAGCATAAGTATACCCAATTCAGAGACTATTATGGATCCGGAAGTTTCTGGCTCAAAACTTTAGCTGGTGGCCTGGGACTAACCCCTTTGTCTAAATTTCTCCATTCTAAGGAATACTAGTGCCATCTGACACTTAGGTCACTTGAAAGATGCAACTGGTTACCTCATGCAAAGCCCTTGGAACACTTGGAAATCACTGGTGGCTTTCAAAGTGGTTTGCCACCAGTTCGGTGGGTGTGGCTTGGTGGGAGCATTTTGTGCGCGCACACAAACTTTGCATGTGCGTGTGTGCCATATGTGTGCTTTGCACAGGCGCAGAGGCTTTCCTACTCACCTCCTGCAATCCTGCACTCTCCCTGTCTCTTCAACAGCTGACGTGAGGTAATCTGCTTTGCCGCACAAAGCAGCTGCGCTTCAAAACCAGGAAATAAAGGTCAGGATGGGAGCCCGGGCAGGCAGGTGGGCCCAACAGCAGAGCAGCAGAGAGAATCGGTTTTCTCCCAGGTGATCTTCAGAGCTACTGGTTCGGCCAAACCGGGCCAAACTGGTAGAATCCCACCCCTGTTGGAAATGCTCTAAAGCAGTGGCCCCCAACCTTTTTTGTGCCACGGCCCGGTACAGGCATCACAAAATGATCCGCGGCCTGGTACCGGTATCAGCACGCATGGCGAGGCGAGCGAGCGACCGGCCAGCCAGCCGTCCCCGCTTCTCCCCGCCACCTTCAACTCCTCCTTTGTACCTTTGTCGATGGGCTTCGGGACAGCTTCGGGATGGTCGCTTGGCTCGCCTTGCCTTGGGTGCTGAAAGAATCCTCACGCCTTAGTTTTGTTCGAAGCCGCCCCCCACTTTCGATGAAACTAAGGCGCGAGGATTCCTTCAGGACCCAAACGCCACTTTCCAACCGGAAAAGCTCACCGGAAGCACTTTCTCATCAAAACAAGATGGCGGCGCCCAGCAAACCGGCGGCCCGGTAGAAAATGTTCCACGGACCGATACCGGTCCGGGGCCCAGTGGTTGGGGACCCCTGCTCTAAAGTATCTGATACTATTGAAGTTGACCAATATTGCTACTGGAAATGATTTTCAACAGTCTTTCAGTTATAAAAGACTACCATAAAAATGGATTTGTAGGAGATAACAAGGCTGAGCCCCAGTGAGGGGTCAAACGTGTCATAATGGGATCCTGCTTTCCTGCAAGAGATTTAAGTCCAGCCCACCTTAAATGCCTCTCTTATCTCCTGCACATTTCCCTTCATAATTCGTTGGCCAGATTCCTTTAGAGAGCTTAAGCTTGCAATAAATCTTTATACTCATTTGAACTACCTCAATATCCTAATTTCCCAGGGGCTTGACAGGATTAAAATTAACCATTGTTTGGTGATTAAGAGTTGACAATGATTTGATGGCACCTAATAAACTGGAATAAACTCTAATGGCAGAAATTGAAGAGTAACTAAAGAGCCTCTTGATGCGGGTGAAGGAGGAGAGTGCAAAAATTGGCTAGAAACTCAACATTAAGAAAACTAAGGTCATGGCATCTGGCCCTCTCAATTCCTGGCAAATAGATGGGGAAGAAATGGGGGTAGTGACAGATTTTACTTTCCTGGGCTCCAAGAACACCGCAGATGGGGACTACAGCTAAGAAATTAAAAGACGCTTGCTCCTGGGGAGGAAAGATATGGCAAATCTAGACAACATACTAAAAAGCAGAGACATCACCCTGCCAACAAAAGTACATATAGTCAAGGCTATGCTTTTCCCAATTACAATGTATGGCTCTAAAAATTGGACCATAATGAAGACTGAGCGCCAAAGAATTGAGGCCTTTGAACTATGGTGCTGGAGAAGACTCCTGCGAGTCCCTTGGACTGCAAGGCAATCCAACCGGTCAGTCCTAGAGGAGATCAACCCTGACTGCTCTTTAGAAGGCCAGATCCTGAAAATGAAACTCAAATACTTTGGACACCTAATGAGAAGGAAGGACTCACTGGAGAAGAGCTTAATGCTGGGAAAGATTGAGGGCAAAAGAAGAATGGGACAACAGAGAATAAGGTGGCTGGATGGAGTCACTGAAATAGTCATTGTGAGCTTAAATGGACTCCAGAAGATGGTAGAGGAAAGGAAGGCCTGGAGGAATGTTGTACATGGGGTCATGATGGATCAGACACGACTTCATGACTAACAACAACAAACAACAATAAACTGGAAAATTAGGCCTATTTAAGAATAAATGAGAAGAAGGTAGCTTTACAAAAGCATAGAATCCCTGAAACAACTAAAGGCAAATATTGCTTTTCAGCAAGCTAGATCTCTAAGCTGGAATGATAATTAAAACAATGGATGGAGTAGCCTCTCACATCAAATAATCTGTGACAACTCTTATTATAAACTTGGCCCATTTTGTATTTATGCAGTTGTTACCCACTTGATTGCTTCAAATCTGACTGTGCTTTGGATCGGTGCCTGACAATAATTCTTCACAGCATCCCAAGTTTAAAATTACTTTTCTCTATATGAGTGTCTAAACTGTAGAGGATTTCTGCCCTTTTCAAGTTCATACGTTTTGTTCTTGATTGGCAGGCAGATGTAACAGCTGTCTATGTTAATTGCAAAGAATTATTGTGACTTTGAATATATAAAAAGGATATTTTGCAGAGGGAGAAGATAAAGGGTGCATTTAATACACTTTTCTATCTGCATGAAGATCATGCAGTTTTGCTAATGGAAGAATACAATGTACTCTGGAATAACTTCTGCAAAATTTGGTATTCAGCTCATAATAGTAGACTCAATAGAGCAGGGGTCCCCAACCCCTGGTCTGTGGACTGGCACTGGGCCGCAGCATGCCAGAAACCAGACCGTACAAACAAGTGAAGCTTCATCCACGGGATGCAGGCAGCACACTAAACCATGCCTCCTCCAGTCCCAGAAAAACCTCTCTCCATGGAACTGGTCCTTGGTATCCCAAAGGTTGGAGGCCACTGCAATAGTATAATCTAGAGATCTGGATCTCCTCAAATAGAGTTACAAAATCTCAACTACAAGTAGTTGCATGGCCACTAGATGGCAGCAGAGAGATATAGAAAAGTCTTCTTTGCTGCCATCTAGTTGCAGAGTATCTCATCACTTGATCTTTTGTTGACTTACTTTTCAATCATCTTTGATTACACATCTAAAATTGCTAAGCTTTGGCTTCATAATTAGGTAAATATTTTTTGCATAATCTATGCATTGAATTATTTGCTCTTTAGCCTAGCTAAAAAGAAATCTTGAAAATTTTCATTTCTTAATTTTCCCCATTTCCAGGAAAGTACTCTAACTGGTGTTTTCCCAATATTTTTTGAGCTAATAAATGTTGTCATAACTTATGCAAATATATAACATATATAAGCTATTTCCCTTATATCTATAAGGTACAAAACTATTAATACAAGAATATCTAACTATTTATAAATACAGATCAAACTGATGTTTTTTCTGAACATATACATTTTCTTGATGGCGGTTCTTCAAATCTATACGCCTTGATATAAGATCTCTTTTTAAAAATAGTTAAAAATCTTTAACAAGAAAAATGCATTGTATTGTTTGGTTTGTTTGCAGATTTATATTGGAGAAAGACAAATTGTAGTAGACAGTAGTCTGTCCACCAGAATGTTTTCTGAAAGCAGAACAATTAAATTTATTTGCAGTGGAAATAAGTATTATTAACATGTCTTTTGACATAACTTTAGCTTCAACCTGGAAATTGAGTGGAGGGAGGGAGGGAGGAAGGAAGGACTTAGAAAAAGAAAATTGACACAAGTTAACTTCTTGAAAATATAGATAGATAATAATCACAACTACTGTTTCGCTCAGAAACAAACTGTTAGAACCAAATATTAAAATGATACTATTCAGGCAGGAATTCCTTGGCATATCTACCTTCTCCATTGTCTCTCCCTGTGACCTGCACTAAAAAAAAGTGATGGCAGAAGAAGGGAAGAAGAGGGTTGCTTACATAAGTTTCTAATTCTAGTCACGAGGTTCTCCAGCTCAGTGAACTCTCTTCCTCAGCTGGCTAAACAGCCCATCACAAATCATACCAGCTATTTATTTTTATTTATTTATCTAAATTATATGGCTGCCCATTTCACAAGAAGTTACTCTCAGTAGTGCACAGCAAAAAAAGCGCAGAAGCAATAAACACGTTGAACACATTCATATTTTAAAAAAGGAAAGAAAAAAAAAAGCATACACAGGAAATTCGATCAGCAATGGAGCTGCCTCAAGCTATGCCTGGAGTTTTCAGCAAATGTCAATGTGCTTGAAGGATGGCAGGGAGCAACATTAGCGGGATCTCTCAGCAGGCAGGCACAAAGCATTCCCATCAGGAACATGAACCTGATCTCTCCCCTAAGTTTGATGTGTTGTTAGCAAATACAAACATTATCTGAGGTGTTAGAGAGAGAGAGAGAGAGAGAGAGAGTCAGACAGACAGACAGACAGACAGACAGAGAGGAGAGAGAGAGGGAGGGGGGAGGAGAGAGAGAGAGAGAGAGAGAGAGAGAGAGAGAGAGAGAGAGAGAGAGAGAAACATATGGTCCAAAAGAGCTGTCAAAACAACATCTGAATTTTAAAAGGTCCAAAGGATGCCTTTGAATTTCAAATGTATCTATAAACCAGAGACTTCTGGCTTATACACATAGTTTGGTTTTGGGTTCACTGCTTTAGATTATAAGGAAGTGTGTCTCTGATTATCTTGCGCAAACTATCCTGGAAGTTAAAAAGTCTGACCAATATCTTTTTAAATTGACGGCTTAAGAAATTGTAGCTTGCCCCCGCCCCCCAAGTGGGTTAGGACACAAGCCCTGCTTCCAGAAAACTTTGGATGGGGAGACTACTTAAGCGGTGGAATAGTAACAATTATTATATATTATACAAACACGGTATATAATCTTTCAAAGGCCTGAACATTCAGGAATACAGGTAGTCCTCAATGTACAACCATTTGTTTAGTGACTGTTTGAAATTATAATGGCACTGAAAAAAGGGACATGACCATTTTTCACACATACGGCCACTGCAGCATCCCCATGGGCACGTGATAAAGATTCAGCCATTTGGCAACTGACTCATATGTATGACAGTTGCAGTGTCCCGGGACTTTCTGACAAGCAAAGTGTCAACCCTGAAGTTGGCTGAACTGTGGCCATTTTTCTTTTTTGTAGTTTCTAGGGAGGTTTCTTTTCTCACTGCTTCAGGGCTGACACAGCCTGGAGTGAAGGGGTGAGGGAGGGGGGTGTAGAGATTAGCTGGGGGTGTTGTAGCCTAAATAAAATTCTTTCCCCTAGTAATCAAGGATGTTCGTGCAGCTGGGCTGTATGTGTTTGGACCATGTGACTGAGGCTCTGAGGGGAAGTGATAAAGTTTTACTTTTAATTGGGGGAAAAACTGGCACCAACTTAGACCGGTTTTCCCTCAGGAATATGCCAATTTGATATGTCCTAATAAAAATGTTCTTTGAGGAACTTGCCTGCTTCAGAGTTCTTGTTGAATGGGATGTATTACTTGGAACCCTGATACAAAGTCAATGGGGAAGACAGACTCCCTCAGTGATTCACTTAACAGCCGTGACAAGCAAGGTCGTAAAATGGGGCAAAACTCACTTAAGAACGGTCCGTTTAGTAACAGAAAGTCTGGGCTCAGCTATGGTCCCAAGTTAAGGACCACCTGTGGTATATTAGCAGTGCGTATCACTGATCTTGGTATAGTGGACTTGCTATGTAAGAATATGCCAGGACAGAGTGCATGCTTCAAACTAAAGGTAACACAAGAAGGACAATAAAATACCTCATAGCCCCAGAGAAGTCCTCCCTAAATTTAATTCCTGGACATCCAGTGGTGCAGTGCCTGGATCCTGTCTAATTATCTGCCTGCTGAGAAATCCTTTATTGCTGCCAAACAGGCCTTTGTGGCTAACAGCTGTTTTTCCTTCTCCCCTGTTTCCCCCCCTCCCCCTCCCTCTCCTCCTCCTCCTCATGTGGAAGTGTTGTTATCTCTTTAGCAGACTTCAGTGATCCTGTCTGTCATTTCAACAGCTCTGCTTTCTTGTGCTTGTCAGATGGGAAGTGGGGTTTTCCTTTTGTTGCAAACACTGGAACAAGGCCAATCTATTTCTTATTTAAGTCTTACCCCACCCCCCCTCAAAAAAAAAAAAAGTCCAGGCCTAATTGCCACTGGACTAGGACAGAAGCTCATGGAAGGCATCAAGATCGCCCCAGTTCCAATGCAAAAGCCTAAATGGGATACCTGTGGCTTTCGCCACGTGGTAAAGCTCTTGCATTTCTTTAAACAAGAAAACCGGAAGGCACATAGTTTGCCAAAAACCACAACAGTCTCATTATAAGCAATTTATTTATTTATTTATTTATTTATTTATTTATTTATTTATATGTACATGCGCATACACACACACACACACACATATATATATGTAGGTCTAGGTGTGTTCGGGTCTTTTCCCGTGTAAGATTAAAAGTAAAAAAAGACCCGAACACACCTAGACCTACATACCTGTACCTGTGAAAATCTACAAATATATATATATATATATATATATATATATATATATATATATATATATATATATATATATATATATTAGCGGTACTTACATGTATGGTATTCAGCTTTGTTTGGGTATTTTCCTATGGCAGAATCTCATCTGTGATGAACACAATACAGAAGCCTGATGATGGCAGATGAGATTCTGCCGAAACGTTGCTACAACTTTAAAAGCACAACTATAATGACATGGGAAAATACCCGAACAAAGCTGAATACCATACATGTAAGTACCCGCGAAAACTTAAGAAATATATATATATATCGCTAAATAAATCATGGAATCAATTATTAACCAATCCATCATCCTCCACTTAGAGTCAAACAACCTACTCTCCAATAAACAATTTGGTTTCAGAAAAAAACTATCCTGTAATCTGCTCTTACACTGCAAAAACATATGGACGACACAACTCGACCAGGGCAAAGCAATTGATGCAATCTACATAGACTTCTGTAAAGCCTTTGATTCAGTGGTACACGACAAACTACTCCTAAAAATAAAATCCTATGGTATCTCTGGACAACTGAATAACTGGATAGAAGCATTCCTGTCAAACAGACAACAAATGGTCAAAATCGGGAGCGTTCTATCAAATCCAGTACCTGTCAATAGTGGTGTCCCCCAGGGCAGTGTTCTAGGACCAACTCTCTTCATACTCTACATAAACGACCTCTGTGATCATATTAAGAGCAATTGCGTTCTCTTCGCTGATGATGTAAAGCTGTTCAATACCACAGACAATACTGCTACCTTACAAAAAGATCTTGACTATGTATCTGAATGGCCAAACAAATGGCAACTTCAAATCTCAACAAATAAATGCTCTGTCTTACATATTGGCAAAAAAATCAGAAAATAAAATACAAGCTGAATAGTCAAGATCTTGTTGATGACCCAAGCTCTGTAAAGGACCTTGGAATACTCACCTCTAATGATCTAAGTGCTAGAGCCCACTGCAACTACATAGCCAAAAAGGCATTAAGAGTTGTTAACCTAATCCTACGAAGTTTTTTCTCTGGTAATATCACACTACTAACCAGAGCATACAAAACATTTGCTAGACCAATACTCGAATACAGTTCATCAGTCTGGAACCCTCATTACGTATCTGATATTAGCACAATTGAGAAAGTCCAGAAATATTTCACAAGAAGAGTTCTCCACTCTTCTACTCGTTGTAGAATACCTTATGCCACCAGACTTGAAATTCTAAAACTAGAAAACCTTGAATTACACCGTCTTCGGTCTGACTTAAGCATGGTATATAAAATCATACATTGCAATGTCCTTCCTGTCAATGAATACTTCAGCTTCAACCATAACAACACAAGAGCACACAATAGATACAAACTCAAAGTAAACCGCACCAAACTTGATTGCAGGAAATACGACTTCAGCAATAGAGTGGTCAATGTCTGGAATACTCTACCTGACTCTGTGGTTTCTTCCCCAAACCCCAAAAACTTTAACCTTAGACTGTCTACTATTGACCTCACCCCTTTCCTAAGAGGTCTGTAGGGGGCGTGCATAAGCGCACCATCATGCCTACCGTCCCTGTCCTATTGTTTCTCTTATTCTTTTTTTTTCTTATATGTAACCATTTCATGTATTCACAACTATGTATACACTTATACTTATTATCTTGTAAACAATTGGCAAATCAAATAAATAAATAAATAAATAAATATTTCAACTTGTATATCAATGCTCTTAAAAGGGTATTTGTCATAGCTCTCTCATTTTTATATTCAGTTGTGTCTGAGAATTAAATGAAGTTTTAAATTTGCTCATACAGATCAGCAGTGATCTTTTCTTTCAGGGTCATATAGATGATCAGATTTCCAACACTGAGAATACACACACACACACACACACACACACAGAGAGAGAGAGAGAGAGAGAGAGAGAGAGATAACTGTGATGGAGATGTAGTTTGGATTGAAGCTCTGCTCTTGAGAGAACATTAACATGCTCTCCCTGCATGCTTTTCCAAATCCCGACTAACTTCCTGCTATACATTACTGTGGGAGATGCAATACTGAATAGTGTATGCCCAGTTTTACAGATGATGACTTCATCCACAAATTGTTGATAACAACAAACCTTCAGTTAATATTAAGTATAAAGAAGAGGCAGAAGAATTTGACAAGAGTTCTTAACCTTGCCCTAGTAATCAATATTCTATTATATCCTTTAAAATATTTCAGATATTAAATACTAATATACTATAGGTCTGCCTCCAAGCTTAGGGGAAAAGGTTGCATATTATCACTAGCATATCTGTCTGTCTCTTTAATCTTCCAACTTCTTTTCAGTAGCTCAAATGATATTTTCCATATTATTATTTTTTATCCTGTGGACTGAGAGTCTTCCATGCCTGAAAATAGACACGGACCTGTCTGGCATCAGTCCAACACCATAGGTATTTTCCAATATTTTGCTAGTCAGGATTTGATTGTTGTTTGTTGTTGTTGTATTTTTCTGAACTAAAATAATGTTGCTTCTATGAGACTGACCAGACCAAGAAATAAACTCCACAGAAGACTAAAGATTATTTAATGTAGATTTGTTGTAGTAACACAATCTTGCAAATCTGATTGTGCTCTCTCTCCTCTCTTTCTATAATCATGTGAATTAAAGGTGTGTGAGATATTTTCTCAGGCTTTCTACATGTCCTGGATTTAATCTATGTTTTTCTTCTTGACTCTGAGGTAACAGTTACTCTTTCTTCCTCAAGGCCATCATCCTCTTTAATCTCTACAGACATGATAAATTGCAAATATAGTTTAAGCCTGTTTATTGCAACCGTTGAGGGACATAGCTGACTTCAGTAGAAATTGAATGAGACTTGTTTGCTTGAATGTAAAATTTGCTACATATAATCTTTTCATGGTACACTGGACTATGGAATTCATTGTTGAATAAGCTGCACCTGGTCAGATCCATGTCCTATTTCTGTGAACCAGAAAAGGATTTACCAGAATTTTGTTTCAGATATTTCTCTTCCTTGGACTGTAACATAATCAAGCAAAGATGCTACAAATGTCTTCTCAGGAAAATATTCCAGAAGTTTTTTGGATATGATTTTGTATATATCTACAGAAATTTTCTGTTTTTACTTTTTTGCATTTTAACTTTAGGTTCAGCTTCACTTTCAATTTCATTCTTTGCCTACTGCATTCATTCTGAATACCAAAACACCTTGACTGTTATTAATCAATGTGTCATTGGGAAAACCACGAAGAGCAATATTTGTGTTGTTATTGATTGTTATTGAACAAGATAGGTTTCAGTGGAAAATGAAAGCATAAGACATATGTTATGAAATTTCTATTTATTCAAAACAGAGTTGGGGCACATCTTTGAAAGCCTCCCACCACCAGCAATACACAAAACTTCAAAGAAATGAGTTCTGGCATGACTAGCAAAAAATGTCAGTCAAAGCCAATAGGGAACAGACTATAGGGACAGTGTAAGTCATCCAAGTACATGAGTTTCAATTGGACTCCATTGGTGGAGCAACATATAGCTGATAGCATACTTTGGAAAAGCTCCAGGGGAATTTCAGATTTCAGTTGTCATTTTAATTGCTGAAGAAGCACCCATACAACATGCTATTTGCATATGCAAAACAACTCATTTAATTGACCTTTCACTGTTCATTAGAGAAAAATCCACTGGTTGGATTGTTTCTGCATGTGCTAAATAGAATATTAGATACTCACAATCATTAGATTGGCTCACGGTTAAGTCAGAGAAAATCTCTTTTGTTGGATTTCCTAAATGGGATCTGTTACAGTCTAAATTTAATAACTTATTTGTGACTAAAGGAATCCAAAGTTTATCTATATTTACCTTCCTTCCAAATTAAACACATCCAGGAAAGGATTTACATTGCATATTGTGATATGTTCATTTTTCTTCTCTGTGGAAGAAGAAAAAAAGATTATTTCAGTATTGATAATGAACTGAAAACTTATTATGAATTATATATGGGCATCTATAATTCATCCTGATGTTATCTTTACAAAGCAACTGGCTAGTTAAGAACAGTTTATTAAACAATTGAATATTCAAGACAACAGCTTATAATATGTATTTATTTGATTTATATCACTACCTGTTTCAAATGCATGACTCTGGGTAATTTACAACATAAAATCTGTAAACAGAAGAGTTTTGGAACATATAAACAGCACAAATATAAATTAAAAAACAGAATCCACAATGGGTCTGAAAAACAGTTTACCATTAACAAGATCATTGTATGGGTTCTACCTGGATTGTATGGGTTCTACCTGGATAGTTTTTCACCAGAGACATTGTGCTGTGTGCCTGTGTTGCAACTGTATGAATAAATGCTTTGTGTGGGTTTGTTTTAGTGGAGAACGGATATTCCACACACAGCTATGCATCCTGCTTCTCTGCTATTCAGCTCTATAAACAGCTTTGGGCATGCTTAAAAGGAGAATTGTGCACAGGTATATCCTATCTTGTGGGCATATCTGCATATATTTGTATACCTTTGAGTAGTTAAAATTGCACGTTGGGCAGAACATTTGTATGAGCTGCTGTGCATTGCCGTGTAAACAGCTGTGAGCAGTCATTGCATATTAACTTTGTAAGTGGATATTTGTTGTCTGTTTTGTACAAACTTAGTAGATAACTATATAATTTTCTTATCAGTTTTTCATCTGTCCCTATTAGTATCTCAAGTGCTGTTTGTTCTTTATAGAAACTCCATGTTTTTGTATTTTTTCTCATATCTCAATTATATTTGCAGGTGTGGCCATCATGCTAAGTCCACCCCTTGATTTTGTAATTCCTGTCTTGTTTTAAGTTCCCCTTCCTCGTTCAAGAAGTCTTTGTAGGATACAATTTTTTCTAAATTGACAATATTTGGATGTCAATGCTTCTATTGTAGAAAGCCAGACTGGTATTATATAGTTTTGTGATTTAACTTTTTCCCATACTAAAAGTAGTGGTGTCTTTGGAAATATCTATGTACTGTGTTCCTTCCATACCACAGAAAAGCATGCCACCCTAATTGAAGACTGTGGCCCTCCAGTAATAATAATCGTCTATGTCTCAAGTTTATCCATTCTTTCACCCATGTAAGTACAGATGCCTGGTAATTCAACTCCCAATCCGGTAACCCCAAAACCCTGTTACATTTAGACTCCCGCAACATTCTCAATCTTATTCTTGCTTTCTTCCCTTGCCAGATATATTTCAAAATTATTTTGTTCAATTCCTCAAAATAGTTTTTCTCTAGTTTTATCGGTATTGTTTGAAATAAGAAAAGTAGTTTTGGCAGTATATTCATTTTTATAGTAGCTGTTCTCCCTACCATTGAGAGTTGTAGATTCTTCCATTTCTCCAGAACCAGTTTAATTTGTTGCATTAACTTTATATAGTTGTCACCTTTAATTGATGCACATCTAGCTGTTAAGTACATTCCTAAATATTTTACTTCCTTTACTATCTGAAGATCTATCTTCTTTGTCAATTCGTTTTTCTGCTTATCTGTAAGGTTAGCCCCAGACTAATAGGAAAAATAGAGGAATATGGAGAAGTTGCAGGTCTGAAAATAAATAAAGAAAAAACTAAAATATTAGTCAGTTCAATAGTGTCCAATTCTTGGACAACTCCATGCAATTTTCTTGACAAGGTTTTTTGGAAGTGGTCTGCCATTGCCTCCAGTCTAGGGTTGAGAGAGAGTGACTGGCCCAAGGTCAGTCAGTTGCTTTGTGCCTAAAGCAGATTAGAGCTTTTGTTCTACTGTTTTCTAGTTTGATGCCTTAACCACTACACCAAACTGACACTCTTATGAATACAATTTAAATAATAAGAATTTGGGCTGATCTGATCAGCTTGTCTCAGCATCACTACAGGCTACTGATAATTTCTTGATGGCAGGATTGTCTTTATCAGCCCACCATGCATTTCGTTGCCATGTATTTGTTGGCACTTGCACAACATCCACCCAACAACTTTAATATTGGTTTCCAATAGAAAGCCAATTTTTCAATTTCATTGTACACGTTGTGTATTGACAATAAATGTTTGATTGATAAATGAGTCATTGAATGCCCAGACATAGGAAGACACACAAATGACCCCACCAAAAAGGGGGATGAACTACCACGCCAGCAATAGGCAATCCTGAATAGGATTCGTACCTCATATGGAGTCTGCTGGGACTCACAGTATAAATTTGGCATAGTATCCTTTCCTCAGTGTGACTGCATGTCAAACTGTAGATCACATTTTGATCAGCTGCAAGCTGAGGGCACATACCAGTCCAGTATCTGATTGTTTTTTTCATGTAAACGATGTACGCTTCAATGGGTAGGTGGTCTAGACATTGGTATCTTTTTAACATTTATATTTTATTGTTTTACCAATCTAGGTGAAATGTTCATATATATTGCTAATCCATGTATGATATGCCATATGCTAAATAAATAAAAATAAATAAATAGGCCATCAGGAAGGGAACCCTTTTCTTGCTATGCTAAAATACAGTGTTTCACTTTGTTCATATTTACTATATTCACTATATTCATATTTTTCAATATTCATGTTTTCCTTTGAAGATTTGGGGGGGGGGTTTAATAATTTTAAAAAATTAATATACTTAAACTATTTCTCTGATTCAGTTTTTCTAGATTTATTAAATAATTCCATAGTATCTGGTTGCAAGAATTTTCCCCAAGCAGAGGAGAGTTATAAAGAAGAATAATGTTGGGCAAGAAAATTGGAAACACTTAATAGAAAGAATTGTATTTCGACTGAGTTTGAACTGGGAAGAAATCTATGGGAAAAGAGAAAAAAATAAACAGAATAAAGAAACATGAAGTTATAGCTGGTGATTAACCACATAAAAGCATACAATAACAGAAGAGGAAAGATAAAAAAGTACTTTTTTTGTGAAGGAATCCCACAGGATTCCATGAAAGTCTAAGAGATAAATGAAGAATCAGACTAAGATGCACTTAAAATACATTCTAAGAGATATGTTAATAATGACATAATTGAAAACATGAAAATAGAATAGGATCAATGTGTTTGTTTATAAGTGGTGGGAGACAAAGAAGGAAAATGACAGCAACGGTCATTTAGTGCAAAATCCAAACAGGATGAAATACAGGATGAATAATCGGAGAGGCTCCCATTTGCTGAAGGCCTGATCTCTGAAGAAAGAATATTTGGAAGAGAGAAATAGGGATACACTAGATTTAAAAGATCAAGATAAGTAATAATCTTTGAAGTAAAAAGAACAGAAGAAAATAGAGGAGATATAAGAGATAAGAGTAAAGAACCAAACCAAAAAGATGGGATTAAACAAAAAAGGCTTGGGAAGGAGACAAAACAAAAGTTAAAGGATGGAAGTATGAAACAGGAAAGATTAATGGATTTTAGTAATATTATGAAAGAATTGTGCAATCATCTTAAGAAGACACACAAAAAGGCCACGGTAATTAACTGAACATGCATCTTGCAAATAAATACTAGAAACAAAAAAATAAAATTAGAGCTACCAGTAATTAAAGCTTAAAAAAACCCCAACATTGTGACAGGTATGCTGATGTACTTCTATTACATGGATAACTTATTTGATTTTGTCTGCTGTTTTGGGATGTTTTCGTCACAGAACTTAAAATGTTTAAAACAGCCCGGTAGAATCAAGATTCTTGGTTGTTCCCACAGAAATTGACAGCTTAAATGTCCCTACATCATTTTTAAAAGCCAGTTCTATTCTAAACTGTGATAGCATCTCTTTTCAAAGCTATCTGTCTTGTAACACTTGCATTGTGGTTGTAGTATAGTGGTAATTACACACACTATTGGGGAAAGACTCGTGTCCAAGTGAAAGAAGCATGCATAAGCGTTAATTTTCAAGCTTGGACTGATAGACAGATTTCAACCTATCATCACATCTTTTGGAATGAGTTCAGACATGTGGCAAATAGCAGGGGTCTGTCAGGAGCTAGTGCAGCCCTGCAAGCCATTCATTCCTGTGCTCCAAATAAAAACCTTGCTGATTGGCTGTCAACATTTGGCACTTCATATGCCCAACATCCATCATAGACTTCACCTTCAAATGACACCAGGGGACAGAGAGCAACATTAAGAAAATCACTTATTTCTAATTTGTGTCTGATACTGAAACGTCTCCAAGTATCATTCAAGTCAGGTGTTAGTTTGTTATTTCAGCATCTTTTATTCCTTAAAAAAAAAATAGAAAAGGGCTGGGATGGACATTCAAACAAAAAAAGTGATACCAGTAACCTCAGTCTGAAGGGTTCTTTTCTGGTGCTAGATTGCCTTGCCTCTTTGCAACCATCCTCTGGCCCTATCTCCAATCCCTGTAATTTACAGATGGCTTACATTTATATCCTAAAATAGACACATATTAACATCAAATAAGTCTTTACTTTCCCTCCATAGCATGTTAAGGGATTCTATGAACACAATTCAAATAATCTTATTCCCAGCTGAGCTTTTATCTTTTAGTATTTGTACATTCCTTCAAAGAGAGTTTTATTCATGTTAATATTATTTAAATAATTTACTTTCTAATGTAAACTTCTCTAAGAAAAGGTGACAAAGAGATATTGAGTGAATAATTTGTCTAATTGTCCATGTGTTTTCTCTGTCCCTCTTGAAAAAATAAACAGTACTAGAAACCTGGTTGCAGGCTGTTGAAAATCAAATTGTAGAAAAATCCCACAGGTCAGAAATATGCATGAATTTGATGCCAAATATATTTCTAAATGAAACTTCTATTTCAAACCTTCACCATGCCAGATATATCTGAGAACTTATGCTGGTATACAGTAAATGCAACACATAAACATTTTGATGACATTACCATGAATTTTTTTTTCTAAAAGTATTTTATTTTAAAAATTTAATAAAAGTGTTTTAGATATATGCTTTAATATCCATTCTGTAGCTTTAAAAAAAGAAAAAATACAGCAATATGTAATTATAGATATGCTGCTTATTTGACACTGTATTCCATAAAATTGGACTTTATAATTATGTAACGATATTTTAAGTACAAAAGGAATTGCATTTTAAGAAAAAGCTGTTTTAATACAATACAAACTTTTCTATTATTTGAAAAACTACTGCTAGGCAGGATAATGAATATCCAAGAGCTACTGTTATTACCAATGCATAGAACCTCAGCAAGTTCAGTTGTATCACATTTGGTATTACTGGGCAGTATGACTGCAAGACTTCATTTGCTGAAATAGTGGCTTTTCACCTGAAATGTTCCTTAATATGGGAAGATAAATTCTGACTTTATTTTAATTCTAAGCTTTTCCAAATTGATTCAAATTTTCACTTCATTAAGATCTTTTACAAATTATTCATCAATATCTTTTAGGATAGTTGAAAACTTTTAACTTCCAAATCAGTTAAAAGGATGAGAAAACACAGCAACATTTTCAGAATTACACCCAGAAGCCCCAAATCTTTACTGAAAGAAAAAATATACTTGACAATATTAGGTTTGCTATGTTGTGTTTATGATTCTAAGTACTGGCATTAAAACTTGTGTTATAGCAGCATATTATAGAAGCTTCAGAGGAATTGCACGGAAATAAAAACAATACAGAAAGGGTACAAGCCAAATTGTTCATTTCATTGTTTCACAGAGTTACTCTTTAATAATTCCTAGATTTACAATTAAGTGGGCAACAGAATAGACTTTCCAACATAAGAAGCAAACTTTTTCAAACAATTATGTAATATTTGGATCAAGAGTGTGCACAATATTGGCCAATAGCCATAGTGATTTTTGAAAGTTTGTAAATATCTTGAATTTTCAATATTTCAGTATAACTATGACATAAAACATGATCAGCTCTCTGAACAAGTCCTACAACTATATACTGTAAAGGGAACATAATTGAACAAATGTGTGAAAAACATTATCCTTGTTCATTTGAGGAAAATGATCCCAAACTATGTATTTATGTGTGATAAAAATGCGTGAACCTTTGCTTTCAGTAACTGGTGTGCCATCACCCCACTCATCCTTTGAGGCAACAATAACTGTAACATTTCCAGTAATTGTTGGTTAAGTCCTGCACTTTAGCTTAGAATTTTAACCATTCATCCTTATAGGACAGCTTCAATTCGGGGATGCTGGTGAACTTCCTTATATGAACTACCCATTGCATGTCTTTCTACATTTCTGTTGCTTTTGGTCTGGACTTTGATCAAAACATTAACTTTCTTCTGCTTTAAGCATTCTTTGTTATACAATTGCATATTTTGGGTTGTTGTATTCCTGCGTGACCCATTTTCTCTTGAGCTCCAGATCACAGACGGATATAATTATTTTCCTGTATAATTACTGGTACAATTCTAATTCAGTCGATGGCAAGGTGTCCTAGTCCAGACAGCAAAGCAGGCCCATGACATTGCCACCATGTTTCACAGATGAAATAAGGTTTTTATGCTGGAATTCCATCACACTTTTTATTCAAGGCAGAAAGTTCTTGTTCAGTTTTATCTATCCATACAACATTCTTCCAATAATCTTCCGGTTTATCCACACAGCCTTTTGCAAATTGTAGACAGGTAACAATGTTCTTTTGGAAAGATTTCTCCTAGCGACCATGCCATGGACACCATTATTCAGTATTCTCTTGGTGCTGGTCTCATTAATATTGACATTTATCTATGCAAAAGAGGCCATTAATCCCTTGGATGTTACCCTGAATTTCTATGAGACCACCAAGAATATTACAAACCCTGATCTTACTGTGATTCTGATTGGTTGACCATTTCTAGAGAGGGTAAAAGTGGTGTTGAATTGCCTCCATTTGTATACAATCTGCCCAACATTGGACTTGTGTAATCCGAACACTCTAGAGATAAGGAACACTTTCCAGCCTAGTGAGCAACAACTTGTTTTTCAAAGGTCCACAGAAATCTCCTTTCAAGCCATAATACATTTCCACAGAGCTGTGTTGAAAAGATCAGACTTTAACAGTGAATATCCAGATTTGTCCTTTACATAAGGCATGACCTCCCACACTCACACCTTTAACATCCCATTGATGTTAAAACACCTGACTGTAACTCCCCCATCAAATAAACCAAGGGTGTTCAAACTTGGCAAGTTTAAGACTTGTGGACTTCAACTCCCAGAATTCCCTAGCTAACATGACTGGAGGAGGAATTCTGGGAGTTAAAGTCCACAAGTCTTAAAGCTGTCAAGTTTGAAGACCCCTGAAATAAACTGGTAATTATAGAGAGGTTCACACACTTTTGCTGTCCTATAATTTATGTAGCTTGGGATTACTTTGCTCAATAAATAAATAGTGGTTTTGATTCATTTGTTAATTTATTTAATTTATGTGGAGAACAGATCATATTTTAGGTCACATTTATGCAGAAATATTAGAAATCCAAGAGTTTACAAACTTTGAAGCATCATTGTGTATAAGACTCCATGTAAGTTCCACCACCAATTCAATTGTAGTTTGTTTGTATTTCGTATTTCTAAATAGTCCATCTCCCTCAAAGTAGGGCTCTAGATGCCTCCCATTCACCAAAAAGGCATTGTTGAACATTAATATCCAAAGTGGGACAGAAGTATGGAAGAAACATTGAAAAACAAAACTTTTGACAAACCTATGTTCATATAGAAATCAAGGGCAATATGTTTGGACCTGAACCTGTATAGCAGACTGTCCTGAGAATTCAAATTACTCTAGTCGGAGTTTGGAATTTAGATTCAAAATAAAGAAGCAAAACCAGAATAACAGATGCAGAAAGCACTTAGCAAGATTGATAACTAAGACAAAAAGCCTTTATTTTGTTTATAAGAACAATCTGAAATATTAGAGAACTGATACAAATGGCCAGTCATTGTACCTATTGGCCCAGATTAGGTCTCCTTGTTCCATGTAGTATACTGGTAAACAAATAGCATAATAATTTTGAATTTTCTCTTGATTTTTCCCCAAAATTGTAAGGATTGCTTTCTGTAACATCAGTACTCTGGTCTTTTATTTTATTATGAGTTATAATTATTCAAATAAATATTTCAGAAAAAAAATAAAACCAAGTGTGTTTATACAGGGCAATATAATTTAATCCAACAAAGTTATATTTTGGGATAAAAGTCTTAAGGATTTGCACACTGAAGGAGAAGGAAAATTAAATGCTGGGCAAAGTTTTAAATTTGATTTCAAAAAGTGCTCCAGAACACATAGGGGCATGAACTACGGTAAGCCCGTCTGCAGCATTTTAAAGGAATTACATCTTTTTCCTGGGATCAGATAGCAACTGTATGGTCCTAGAAAAAGATAGATACTTTGCATAGCTGCTGAAATATACTACATTTGTGCCACTTACATATCCTGGAGAATCTTTTTGGAATTAAATCTCTAGTAGGACATGTTCTTAATATAAAAATATTGACAGGTTGGTGAATGGAAGATCTGCTAGCCATAAAAATGGAAAAGAAAATGGACATATTGCAGTTATTTGCTTCACAATATTGTAATTTCAAAGGTCATATACATAATTTTTAGGAACTATCAAATCTACTGAGATGTGCAGCTTTTTGTATTATGCCTTATTTTAATATCCCAGTCAAAATTTGGAAACAACTTATTAATTCAGTGCAAGATGTTGACACTGGAATAAAATTCAGATGATCACAATTACTAAAAACCATGTTTTGTTTTTGGTAAATTCAAAAGAAGCTAGCATTCAAGTCTAATCACTTATACTGTGGGCAATTTTTTGCAATTTTACAGAATGGTGTGAAAATATATCCACTGCCTTAGCATCTTGAAACATTATGCTCAACAAGAAAGATATAGAAAGGTTTAGAAGTCTTGCCTTATTGTGTTTGTAGTTGTGTGTTCAATAATTAACAAATAGAAAATCTATATAGAAAATCTTTATACTCTCTTCACATGGAGTAAGTCTCCTTTAAATTTATTTTGTACAAAACATTACATATTGCTCTTTTCACTCTATAATTTAGCTTGTCACCACTACATCTGCAATTTGATGCAAAGCCAGCAGATAGTCCTATGTTAGCAATGCATCATAAGGACAAGAGCACAGCACAGAATCAACTGGTACATCATAAATGCTGAGAAAGAAAATGATCCTGTCTCTTTGTTTTGAAAGCATGATGCAGCTAGATGTCTAGATTAAGTCTAATGAAGGCACACGTTAGTTATCTCTCTTAAAACAGAGAAGTAATGTAAACATTATGGCACTGGCTCACTGTATTCAGAATAGTTTGAACACAAACATAATACACAAGTACAACGTATACATGGTGAAGTGTTTTTTGTTTCATCTATATCAGAGTTGAGTGTTGTTTTATTCCTTAAAGGAGGAAAAACGTGGGAAAGAGTGCTGGAGGAAGTCCTGCTTAATTTGTTGCATATGGCCAAACGTGTTATAAAATGAAGTGCATGCTACTCAGAAACTAAATGGACTATTCTGATAACTAAATCAGATTAACTCAGATGCCAGAATCTGTCCAAATGTTTGCCCACAAGCAAATCAAAAGATTCAATCTAATTTCTTTTGTTGTTATTCATACAATTACCTTACAAGTCATATTAATCACCTTGGCATTATTCCCAAAAGGGGGGAAGGTACATTATAAAAAGAAATGCACTGTACTTTTAATTATAGAAGTATTTATCAAACCATATGTGCAGATACTTGAGATGATGACAGTGTTAAGCTTCCTAGGGTCCTAGAGTCAAAGAAATTTTGCTGCCCCCCACTGCTAAGTAAGTGCACTCCTTCTACAGGGGGCAACATCTGTCGATCAGTCATGGTTCCACTTGGTGATGACCCCAAAAAAGTTCCTTGGGAAGAAACAATTTTCTCAGGACTTGCAGCCAGTTTGTGGGAAGTGGAGAAGTTGTATCCATACAGAGCACAAGGACTATGCAGCCTGAAAGTGTTGTAAGAGTTTGGATGGGTCTGATTTCCTGGAAAGGCATTGCCAGATGGAGGAGGTATAATGTACTGGAGTTGTGGAGACATCCCTGAAATTTGCATCGATAATCCCGCCTGCGGACAACTGAATGCATCACCATCACTACCTGCCACAGGCATATTCACAGCTGAACCATTTGATACACCAACGTAAGAGGGAGTTGCTGGGGTTGCAAAGGTCTCACTGGTTTGATTGGCAAGCCTGTTGTAGGTTTCAGTCAAGGAAGTACTGTACCTGTTAAGGGTTAGACCTGAGCGAGCACAGGCTGTATAGTCAGCTGAAGCAAGGCTGCAGAATTGGCTAGTATTGGGAGTGAGGTGAAAAGCAGGAGAAGAACAAGGTGACCCCGGAAGGAGATGTGGATGAGTAGATGGTACCCCATTGGCAGATCCCTGGAGCAAACTGGAAGAACCAGTGTTTCCTGAAAGGAAATATCGGAATATTACAGAATGGCATTTATCTATTACTGTTGCATATTGCCCTAAAATGGCCAAAGTAAGATTGTAGCAGGTTAGCACAAAAATGGCTTTTTTTGATGCTACCATGATCAAAAATGAACAGACTAGTGGTTCAATTACTGTACTTCAAGAGTGCAAGATAACATCTACTGCCACATCTGAGGACAGGCAGCCAACATTAAATGCAAGAATGTAACTCTTCTTTCATTAGGAAGTAATGACCAGGCAGAATGGAGAGGGAAGACTTATTCTGCCCGTTTAGCCTTTGCCATCTTACATCAGTTTGTAGGTTATATTAAAAATTAAATAATTGTTTGAGATTCTTAGTTAAAGGCAGTTCTAAAGAATTTTATTTATATTATAGCTTAAATTTTTATTTATCACGGGCATTAATTTCCAGTTGTACCACCCCATATATTTTATAGAATAATCTTCAAAAGGCATTACAAGTAGAAAGGAGAAGAAGTAATGAAACATGCATTGCAACATCATGAATTCTATAAACAATATAACAGGTGAGACGGGTGGTGTAGAAATTTAAGAAATAAATAAAAGAAACATCTAGAACATGAGCGTTGGGAATTAAATAAATATAACATTCATATTGGATCATTAATTAGAAGGGAGGTTGAGCTGCCTAAGGTAAAGGTTCCCCTTGCACATACGTGCTTGTCATTTTTGGCTTTAGGGGGGCGGTACTCATCTCTATTACAAAGCCGAAGAGCCAGTGCTGTTCGAAGGTCTCCGTGGTCATGTGGCTGGCATGACTATACGCCAAAGGCTGTTACCTTCCCACCAAAGTGGTCCCTATTTTTCTACTTGCATTTTACATGCTTTTGAACTGCTAGGTTGGCAGAAGCTGGGACAAGTAACAGGAGCTCACTCCGTTATGCGGTGCTAGGGATTCGAACTGCCGACCTTTCTGATCGACAAACTCAGCGTCTTATCCAGAGCTTACCTCTTGCTAAATACAAAGAGCAGTTGGACTTATGCTTATATTAACTGAAGTCTTCACACTATTATAACTATTGTGTATTTATAGAACTAATTTGCTTCACTGTGGAAAGGCATGCACTACTGTATTTGAACAGCCAAGTGTGTAGCTTTCACAAAAAATCTTCCTCAATCTTAGATCAAAGATTGACAGAACCAGATTAGAATCTGTTAGCATACAGTAACTCTGGGTGATTTACAATGTGCACAGTATAGTTTGTAATAATATGTTGAAGAGCATACTGTAAGAAAGGACAGAAAAAAGAAGTAGAAAAGTCCTGGACGAAAGCTAGAATACAGTTGGTATCTCAAAAAAATTATAACTTTTTTTAATGTAGCAAATGTGGATGGGATGGAAGGAATTTTAATGATTTAATGGTAATTGATGTAGCAACTGTTATTATTATTATAATTATAAGTTGTTATAATTACAAGCAAGATCTGCCCACATCTACTTCTGGCTAGCTGTTATACATTAACTATACAAATCACATATAACATTTAAAACCAATTATATTGAACATGTTTTCTTTGTTAATTCTGTATCTAGACTGTCCCATAATATGATATCAAAAGGTTTTTTTTCTTTTCATGTAGAATCGGAATAAGATTTGATCTTTAAAATTGAGTTTTAACTTCAGAACTTACTTCTCCATAAATATTTCTTACACATAACAGTTTCATGTTATTCTGCATAAACTGAATCAACTCTTAAGTTTTGATGCTCGTATTCTTAATTTCAGGAAGTCTGGAACCTCTGGATTAAATGAATCTACATATTTGTATGAAAATAAGTTAGAAGAAAAATGTTATTGCTTTTCTAACCAGTAAATGTATTGGGATATTCAATCTGGTGGATGACAGTTAACCACTTTTTTTTTTTTGCTAGAGAATCTACAGGAGGATTGGTAGCAAGGAAAAGTCTTATTCTTAAATTACAATGAAGGAACCTTTTGATTCCTCCCAGATCACTTCTAAACGTGGCATGGGCTATATTTTTTCATCCTTTTCAGTATCTGATAAAGTGGAGTACTATATATTTACTAATAATTATTTTTTCCTTAATAGCTCTTGCTGAGATTCTCTAATATATTTTTATTAGCTTTGTTTGATTTCCTGTTAATAGAAAAATGGGTTCAGTCTATCAGTCTAACTTTTAAAACAAACACAAGATTATATAGCCAAATATTTAAATAAACAAAAGTTATTACCTCAATGACAGAAACAACACTTTGATTATATTTAGCATAATTCAATCTATAAACAAGAGTTACCTTGTTTTGCAATTCCAGGTATATCTTCAAATGTAAGTGTTCTCAGTGAAGGCCTCCAGAATGCGTAAGATTCTACTAAAGCTTCCAGTCCCATCCTAGACAACACAACAAGAATATTTTGTGAGTTGAATTACCTAAAAGTTTTTCACATTTTCAGCATGGTATAATTTCATTAAGTATGATTCACAGATAAAGCAGCAAACAAGGAATAAAGGCAAATTACAAGTGTTGGAGATGCAACTCAGGATATGGAATGTAACTCATGGTTTCATTTTGTCCTATTACTATTACATATTGCCCTATTATCTATAGATTTATTAATATGATCCTGGACTGAAAGCTGCATGTAATGATGCATTCTTATTCTCTTTAAATTTCCCAAATTATAGATTTTAGGGCTTGGGTATAACTAAAAGAATTATTATATGACTCCAGGAGAGAAATGTATGTGCTATTAGCCAGTGAAGGATTGTACATTTTTATAAACATCTGAATTAGGATTTCCTACAACATCCCATCTCATCGTGAAAAATGGGGAATAAGGCTTTCAAGCAATGTTTACTTGGTTTTTGAAAATTTTTGTTAACGATATATGTATCATTACACTTGTCAATTCCAACTATTGGGATTTTCAGTGTGAACAGTTCTGCAATTACTGAAATATTAATTTGCTTCAAATTTTTTACTGCTTAAATGTATGCAATGACCAGTCATATAAGTAAGTGGGTCAGGGATTCCATTTTGGGATGAACTTTCATGATAACAATTATCAGCATATTCCTGAAATACAGATATATTTTCTCTTAAACTACATATTACTACCAAAGACGTAATATTTAAGCCTATATATAATTATAATTTCATTACTCTGTTCATCGCATAGAACTAATAAAGAATCACATATGGGAAAGGTATGGAAAATTTCAACCAAAATTATCCCTGAGAAAATACTAAAATAGCTAGGTCCTTTTAATTTAGAAAAAAATGCGGTAGCAGTTTGCAAAATGATAAGTGATATGCAGAAAGATACATTTTTTAGTTTGTCTCATACCACTAGAACTTGAAGTCAACCAATTAAATTGACTGGCAATAGAATCTGGAGAGAAAAGACAAAGTACTTCTTTTATCGTAAACATAATTAACTTATGGAATTCACTTTCTTTGGAGACACAATCAAACCAGAATTGCAATTTAGCTTAGCAATTTGAAACAACCAGTATTCTCCCATGACATTGCTTCTCTAAGACAGTGGTGCCAGACTGATCCCCAAAACACTGTAGGAAAGAATTAAGAAATAATATGATATGTGAATTTCAAAAATAGCTTTAATTTTTTTTATCCCTGTGGTAATAGGAGAGTTTTCATTTTTCGCTAAAGTACAGATAAAAGCCCATCTCCTGAAGAAGTGATGCCAATGTGATAATTTATACAAGATGCTTTTGAGGATTGTCCTACTTGTTTTATCACCATCATAATTTATACATCCAAATGGCTAATTTTATTAACTGTATCATATTTTTTTTCTGAGAAAGAAAGAAAATATATGTTTTACTTCCTGGAGTAAATTTTTTTATAATATTCTTTTCCAAAGAATTCTGTTTTCAATAAAGCCTATTTTACTTCATAAGATTGTCAGTCATACACAGTATATTTCTCATACACAAATCTGCTGATTTTTACATACAATGTCTGTAAAATAATATGAGCAAAAACACGACATTTCATTGCGTGGTTTCAAGCACATACAATATGCTTTATTCTGCTTTATATACCAAGCAAGGAGTTGGCCTTAATGGCTTCTTCCAACTTTATGAATCTATACCAAATTTTAATTCCCAAATGACATACAACTTAGATATGCTACTTTTGCTCCAAATACTTATGCATTTTCATAAATAACATGTAGTTTTACAATAAATGTCAGAACATTTACCTGTTGCGCCCTGAATCTCTAAATCCTTTTGCAAAAGGATTTCTATCAATCTTGAGTCTGGTGATCTGTAAAGATAATACGTAGAAAATGTGCAAAGTTTTTAAAGTCACACACAGAAAGTCTACATAAAAACTGAATTACAACCATTAAATAATGATGCAAGCATATTTTGTAAATACATGCCAAAAAAACCCTGTATATTACACATATCAAGTTATTATTTGTTCAGTGAAACTACTTGGACAGAGTCCAATGAAAATTTAATTCCTGTAAAAATCATGTGGGAAAAAATCTAAACACCAGTAGCAAATCTCATTTTTATTGAATTGCTTTTTCTATCCAATAGCTTTTCTACCATCCTGCTTCTTTGGAGGCTACATAGGTGCATTGGTAGGTGGATAATGCCCTTGGCATGTACATTTGTCAACAAAAATTAATGCAGCCTTCTTCTAATATTATGTTCAAAAGCACATTGGTATATTGTGTAAATAAAACCTAGCCATATCCAGGCTAAAAGGGTTGTGGAAAGGGCAACAAAACTTTTGCATCTCCCTATTCTTATAGTAGAGAGACACAGTGGCTCAGTAGCTAAGACGCTGAGCTTGTTGATCAGAAAGGTCAGCAGTTTGGAGGTTTGAATCCCTAGCACCACGTAACTGAGTGAATTCCCGTTACTTGTTCCAGCTTCTGTCAATCTAGCAGTTCGAAAGTGTGTAAGATGCAAGTAGAAAAATAGGGACCACTTTGGTGGGAAGGTAACAGCGTTCCATGCTCCTTCGGTGTTTTAGTCATGCCGGCAGGCACATGATCACGGAGATGTCTTCGGACAGTGCTGGCTCTTCGGCTTTGTAATGGATATGAGCATCTCCCCCTAGAGCCGGAAATGACTAGCACGTATGTGCGAGGGGAACCTTTACCTTTATTCTTATAGTACCTGCAGATATTATCTAATAGCTCTGAGCATGGTGGCTCACAGCTGGGTGGGAAAGAATGTACAAGATGATAAGAACTTCTGTGGCATAATTTCTATTACTAGCAGGTTGGATATGTTTTCCATCTACTTCCTCTGGGTAGTCAGGAAATAGGTGAAGAATTGATTCAAGAAGTGATTAATGATTTTTTGGGGGGAAATGGATAGGTACCAGCAGCCTTGAAGGAGGCAGTGTGGTATTTATTCTGTAGTTTTCAATCTTCTCTTTCTAATTAGCCCTTCAAAATAGATCAGACTAGGAATTCAATATTATGTAGGTCAGTACTGCTTTTATTGTAAAGCTATGGTATTGTTTTTGATGTTTGCCAGTATTTCTTTTGTTTAACTTTTGATAGACTTTAATGCCCATCCTACTAAGCCATCGGCATTAAAACAAAATAAAACAAAAGTTACCTGTTGGTTCTGGTATGCTGTGACAGTAGTGAAAACAGTTTCGGGAAAAGTGAATGCCTTCACGCCATCCCCAAAAGGAATGGGTTTGACTGGGGAGAGATCATCCCCACAGTCTTTTCTAATGACATGGACACGTGGCTGGTATTTGTGCATAGAATGAAGAATTATCTATATTGAAAAAGAGAAAGAAAGAAAAACGTTCTAATTTTCTTCCTGTTTCTATTATATTTATTTTAAATATAATAGTATGAATTGCCCACCCTGCTTTATTCTGACAGAAGCAAATATGCTGTATTGAATCTAAAAACTACCCAGCTTTAGTTCAATAGAGTGGCTTTGGATGATAATTTTTAAGCTAACAGAAGCAATTATCAAAGTTTTAAAAACGAGTTGTTGGACTAAAGCTGATTCTGTTCAGTTCAGACTAAAATATTTCAGAAATACTCTTGAACTTTCTGTTTTCTGAATCATGAAGAAATCACGTATTCATCAGCTACTGAACATACCCAGTTTATAAGGAGTAATTTAATCTTTTATTTATTATACCATATAAACATATTTTTTTAAAAAATATTACTTTATAAGGATATGATAGCAAACTGTGTCATTCTAAAAATCTTTACATCAGAATAGCATAACTTAGACCACAGCAAAGGAAATCTTAGACTTTAATTTAACCTGAATCAAAGTTATGTCACTGGTACACTATACACTATAGTCACCAGTCCAAAAATACTACAAATGATGTTCACATAACTCCAAAAGATAGAGTGTTTACCTAAACAAACCAAAATAGAAGGATGCCCAATTGGTACTATGAGAAGCTTGTCAAAGAATACAGTGTTGAACATGCCAATCTTCCTTGCCAGTATTCAAAGAGGATTTATCTTTGTATACCCATTGTTCTTCTCCTATTCTACTTGTTCATTCTGTCTCCTAAGAATTCATAGAATCTCAACGTATTCATCCTGATAGCAAGTTTTTAAAACAAATATTAAAGCCCTGAGGTGGCCTTTCTATATTATGTTTCCTTCACAATGCAGCAATTTCTCCATCTAATATCACAGAAGTGTTCAATCTCAGCGTTCATAATTCCCAGTCCACGTTTAAGAATTGTTGGAGTTCAGGTATAAAATACTTATAGACTATTGAGTTGGGAAAAATTTTTGTAAAAAATTAGAATAGCCACTGTTCATATACCTACATATGTGGATTCATCGTTAACACACTGATTAACAATGTGAATTCTGACCTTGGGCAAAACAAAAATAAATGGAATTAGAGTGGCAAAAGTAAAAGCTCAATGATCTAGTTAAAAACTGAAAGTACAACAGGCATCCAAGGGCACTAGAAAAATTTAATTTAGTCCATATAGATTCTCAATTGCTATTTAGTTCGTTTGTTGTACTTTTTTAACCACCCATCTCCCTCAGAAGAAAAATATATCTGAAAAGGAGTTGTAAAACACTCTCTCCATCAGATTGTGCAAAGTCTACTACATCTCTGAAATATCATTTCTTTTTGTTGCTTCCCAAATTCAAAATTGTTCATGTGAAACTTCTAGAATGAACATGGGAATGTTTTCATAATATCTTAAAAACCATAATTTTCAAAGATTTCTGAAGAAAATATTACATCAGTTTTAGGATGCACCTGAATTTGTTTCAAATAAAAAATATATTACTTTTGAAAATTGTTTTGTTTCGAAGTTTTATGGCTATCAGCCAACAGACTGTCAATTTAAAATGAATACAATTTTTAATTTCCTGTTTCATTATTGGCCACAAAATATTAAATTCAGCTCTGTATGTCATCATTCCCTAGTTCCCATTGCATGATACTTTATTGAATGCCAAATTTCATAAAATCTTACTGTGCCCAAAAATGGAATGATTTTATATTTGAAAAAAATAAAAATCTTGGCTATCATTAGGACACTTTTAAGTGAAATCATTCCACACTTGGGAAAGTGACAGTCTTTTGGATAAGCAAAATTCCACATACATAAACTTCCATTACACTGAACTCTGATTTTTGACAGTTTTATCAGATGCACACCAAATATGCTTAGATAAGTTCCCCCCAAGTACTTTCTCCAACATCTGCATTTTTATCAGAACAAGATATCAACAATCATTCTGCTGAAGCAAACATTTCAAAAGTATATTAGATATTTTGGACAATTTGTACTGCTTTGGTAAAATCACACTGAAGAAGAAATCACTCCATAATTCTGAAAATGTTAATACACTTCTTTGTGTGTGAGAGAGTAGAGTGAATGAGTGAGTGTGAATGCTTTTGGCACTATCCATATGGAAAGTTATTTATTTATTTTTCCAGCGAGACTCTTTCACACAATGAATTATTTTTGTTGTTACTCATTTGCCAATGGACTTCCGCAAAAAATATCACCACTAGTCTTACAGAAATAACTGGCCAAAGATTTCGACTTGAAAAAACAATGCTAATAACCCAGTGTCTTCAAATAATGCAACATTGATGAATGATTTCTTCTCAGCACAAGAGAATTCTGGGACTGGTTGGAGAAATTAGAAGTAAAGATATAATCTTCCCTTTAACAAGGAGAGGTAAATGCACTGTAGACTATTATTGCAAAGAAAAAAAACCTAAAACCTAAAAAATTACTGTAGAACTTCTCTCTTCATTTTCATGAAGGCAATTCCTTGGATACAAGCTTCAACAAAACTAATAGGGCTTAGACTTTGAACTTACTTTCATGTCAAAGCCTTCTGGATGAAATGAATGAACTGACTTATGTTTGTTTCGTATGGTAAAAAGTACTGGGCATGCCAGTAAATGGTCTGTTTGTTACAATTACACAAAGTCACTCAGGATTAGAATAATATTCAAGATTAGAAATAAATATCTCTCATTTCAGTTCAATATATTTTCCTGGATGTGTACATTCCTGAATGTGACTGAGATAAAAAAAAAAATTGTGACTGTGAAATATTTCACCATGAAAAGCCTACGAGTATTTTTTGATTTTTAATACTATACTCTAGCTTGAATACTAATTGTATTTCAAACCTACTGCTTTCCCTTTCCCCTGTTTGTAGATTCTTGAAACTCTTGTTTGATCATGCTTAGAAGTGCTGCAGATGAAACACAAATGTATACAGATAAAGAAAAAAGAAATTTCTGATTATCATTTTGTTGTATCTCCAAAAGGTAACACAGAGATAAAAAGTCCAACTAAAGTACAATTTTAGTGATCTAAATACTGTAAAGCAAGATAAGAAAATAGATTGGTAAAAGATCCCAAACCACACTAAATCTTTTTCAAGTAAGCAGCACTTAAGTATTTGTAAAACACCCAGCATAACCAGAAAACAGATTTAATCAACATACCTGTGACAACAAAGACTATACAATTGTGCTATATCTGTCCTCCCTCACATATTTAGAATTTCAAGACACTGGGTCTGTACAGAATAAATGAATTGCTGGAATTTCTAGCCTTTCTGCAAAAATAAAATGATCAGTATGTTGATATTTTTGGAGCGGAATTTTATAGCTTTCAATAATTTTTAAAAAACTATACTTACAACCTGTATTTGTGTCCCTCCTTCTAATTTTTATTGCCATAATTTTGGTTTGTTAGCAAGCGTGTTTATTCAAAAGTATTATTCAGGACTATGCAATAAAAAGTTCAATTGGATTCACTCCAAGGAATTAAATCAGGATTGCAGCTAAGTCTCGATCATAAATATTACTTTAGGTTTCTATAAAATGTATTCAGCTATAAATGATTAACTATAGAACACTCATCTATACATCTCTACTGTAGCCGAAACAGTGTAGAGGTAGACATCTCAATTGGGGATTACGGGGAATAGAATACTACATTAGAGGACTTTTTGGTCTTATCTAATAGCATTCTATTTTAATCTTTTTATCCTAGACATAATTTCATCCTTGCTCTGCAATTTCTAAATATGCAAATCTGCAGGATCAATACTAGTAATTATTCCATATTTAGATCCACTGAAACAGTACATGCATACATACATTTTAAGACAATTCATGCCATTGAAAATTAATATTTGTTTTCAACCAGAGGCCATCAAGTTGCCTAATTATGTGTTGAACTGAAGATTTATCCGAGTCTTTCCTCAGTAGTGGACTTCAGAACAAATCAGCTCTTAATTTGCCGGCACCCTAGTTTACTTGGACAACAAGATGCAGTTCTGGGTCTAGTTAACATCTTTTCTTCTGAGATACTAATTAGTATGAAGAGGCAATGTTATGAATTGTCCAAACGTCTGCCAGAAATTTGTCAATGATGCATCAAGGCAGAATTGGTCACATGAAAACATCTCCCCTAAAATGTCTGAGAGTGAGAAACACAGTAAAATTTGCAGAGGAACAGCAGGAACTGGTTAATTTTCTGAAAGGCAACGATAAGAGATTGCCAAAGCATTATGGTACTGTTCATAACTGCAAGCGAAGAAAGAGCATCATTTAAATAAACACTAGCATGTTGGTATTATGTTTTTGTTTTTTAAACCAGTGACTCTTTTACGCTTTCAATTATAATTTCATAATTATGACTGAAACGGGCTTTCCCCCCCTTAAGATTAAGATTAGAGTTAAAATTTGGAAACTATTAAAGAAACAAACAGAATGCAGAAATATATTTCTAGAACAGGTACCATTATTTTAGTAGTAAGCATGTTAATTGTTTACATTACACTGAATAAACAAGCCAGGTTTTTAATACCAGAAAAATGTTTTTATGTTGGTGGAATAATATAATAAATCTTAAGATAATTAACAGAAATTAAAGCAGGAGATAAAGGCAAACTTGAATTTATTTATTTATTTATTTGTATATTTGAGAGATGAAAATAGCCTTATCGGTAAGTATACAAAGAGACAACAATAGTATCCTTTGGCTTAGTAAAATAAGAATAAGAATATTTACTCTAGTTTGTACTCCTTTAACTTCCATTAGTTCAACTATGAATATGTACTTTATTAAGAATGCTTCAGGTTTTTATTTTATGGAAGTTATAAAATTATACGAGGAAATTATTTTTAGAAATGTCATTTGGAGAACATTTTAGGAAATATGATTGATGTTACAAATAATTTTCAGTCTATATGAACGTGAAATAAATTCAGTTTAAAATTCTATTCTACTGGCATTTTATTCCAGATAAAAGAAATAGAATGTATGGGTATACAAGGATTTTAAAATGTGATATTATACCATATTTTCTAAACCTATCCCAAGGTGCTATTATAGTTGGTTGGATTACATTGCTTTGTAAGTATTATTTTTATTAAACTCAATCAATAGGAATTTCAAATATAAACAGATAGATGATTTGACCTCTGCAAAAATATCTATGGAAGACACTGCAAAATGTCCTTATTCCCAATACTAGGAAATATCTCTTGAAAATATTAAAATTTCATCAAGATGAAATTGATGTACATGGAAAATGTAAATAGTTGAATAAGCAATTTAATCTGAACTATTTTTAATTTCACATGTTTTGGAACAGGCAAAATTTACTATTTTTTATATTTTCAAATTGAGAATTATTTATGTATTAAAAACTGTCAGAAGCTTTCAATATCAATACACTTAAATGTCTACAGCATGATTATAGACATTGAAAGTACAAATGATATGAATATATTTATCAAACAATCTTGTTTCCCTGACAAATCTGAACATTTTGTATGAAAGTATTTTGGCATTAAATCCACATAATAACAAGGTATAAAATATTTTATTACATAATATAATTAAATGCTCCAGGAAAATTATATAACATTTAGTATATCTGAAAGCTTACAATAACATCAATATAGGCAATATTGTAGCAATATTCATCTATTTACATATGATACATAATCCCTTGAGATTTGTTCAATGTGCAATAATTCCACTATTTTGAAATGCTTTCTTATTCAATCTTGGTGGCTAAATAATCAAAACAATATATTTTTGAATAATCTTTCTCCATTTTATAATTCTGACTGGGTAACCATCAATGACTATTTAAATCTCATTTTTTTAATATAAACTTTTGTCTCAAATTTATTTGTTAGTTTTGAATCACTTGGGTGTATATTTTTTCAAATGATAAGACAGCTATTTGACTTTCTTCGAAATTGAAGTATTCAATTAATGCAGGGCATTTCCATAACTCTAAACTACAACATGAATAATAAATAGCTAAGTTTATACAGTTTTAATTAAGAGAGGATTTAAGTAAATCCATATAGAAGATTTAGAAGGTATTGAAAATTTGTTTTCTATATCTTTCATGAGGTGTTATCCAACTCATAGAGGCTTGAATACCAGCTGCTTCTGAATAATTTAAACTGACTATAGTAAAGTAGTGTTTGATAAGACCACAGCTTTCTTCTAAAAAAGAAATTGAAATTTGAGGCCACTCTCTCTACTCTTGCTCAAATTAGATGCAGAAATCCAACAGTCTTTCCAAAATGATTGCAATTTATATAATTGCTTTTTATCCCCTTTTTATTTGATTCTCTTCATTCCTTTGAGGGTCTCACAGAATCACACTTCTTAATCTTGGAATAAACTATCTTAAAAATGATTTAATTGTAACTGTCTTACAAAGATGCATTGCCATCTAAAAGATCATTTACAAAAGAATTAAAAATTAGTAGGGCCAATTTTCAGCCACATTTAAGCTTGCCTAACACACTGACATAAAGATACAGGTAATCTGTCAATAATAAAAGGAAAAACAAGACACAATCATAATATGAACATAATGAATATCAAATTTTCATAAGAGATTTTCCAGAATTATGTAAAGATTTTCCAGATTAGATAATTATTAAGCAAAACTAGAAAATTTAAATGCAATTTAGAATATTTAATGTAATATTCAATCTAAACCATATTTCACCTAGAATTGCAAGCTAAAGTAGTTAGGTTAACATACAAAAAGATTGATTGTATTTTGTATACTTAAAAAGGCCCTTACGTACCTCCAAAATTCAGTCTGTTTTTCTAAGTCCAAGCAGCCACCTATTTCTGAATTTATGAAAAGTATCAAAAAATACTCAAAACTATTTGTATGTTATTGTTATTGAGATGTATTTTAATCATTTTTAAAGATACTAGTGTATTCCTTTTTTCTTGTTTGAAAATGGAAATATTCCTAAAGCATATATTATCAAATGAGCTAGTATCATAACTAAACGATTTAGAAGCTTTCAAACACAATAATTAAACTATACAATTCCCTTCCAGTTTTGCAGATGTAACGAGCTTCAGCTGTAAAAAGGTCTTGTTGTGTAAGATAGGTAATAAATCATTATCAGAGTTGTTCTCTCTCAGCTCTCATTTTGTTCCTTTTGAGAATAGCATAAAGCTCATGGGAACTTTGCAAAAATTATCAAATCATGATATACATTTTCTTTAGTGCACCTATGGTTCCTATATGTTGAGAACACATTTTAAGGATTTATAGTCTATATTTTTTCACTTTTTAAAAAAACATCCAACAATTACAGAGAGAAAGGCAAAGTACACTGTTTGTTCTGTACTTTCAGTTTTGATATTTTTCATATGCTCAATTTTGTTTGTGTCCAAAGGCCCCAAACATCTGATGGAAACTATTACTAATTCACTGATGTGGCAAAATATGAAAACATTCATTAACAAAGCTGACGTAAGCTTTGCTAAATCAATCAATTTTTGTTAGTGTTAAGTCCAAAGGTTTATTAATTTATTTTTAAGAGTAACTGTCTTATGTGAATGTTGCTGAAAAACAAATACATTAAAAAAAATAACTCACATGACCCTGGTCATCCAGTTCATTGTTTGTAAGCTTCAGTTTGTCAAAGCTAATCACTTGCCGCATCCAAGTCTCTCCTGAAGCAGGTGAATCTGGATGAATGTACACACGGGCAGGAACGGGTGAGTCAGCATTTCCAGCTACCATCCATTTGGAACTATGATAAACGTACCTATGAGGAAGATTTATGACATTCACAATGAAAATATTCTTTTGCAAGTTTGCTGTAATATAAGTGTATACTCTATAATTCCCCCCTCCCCTTTAGGTTTTAGTTAATGGTTGCTTTATATTGTTTTTAAATTGGGTTAATTATGCATTTTACTTCTGGTCCTACTGAAAATTGCTTCAAGATGCTTTGGCATGGAAAGCAATATAATAAATAAATAATTATTTACTTACTTTCTAAGGCTGCCTACTCTCCAAGAGATTCTGGGTGTCTTACAAGAGGGTTAAAAACATCCAAAAACAAAACACTAAAGCATTACAGAAGTAAAGCCACCACACCAAGGAAGGCAGATTCAAAGTCTGCTACTTGCTATTGAGTTCAGGCACTGTCTAAGCCCAGTGTTTTCGAGAAGGGTCCTGTCTTAAGGCTTTCCTAAATACAGCAGAACTTGGGCCATTTCAGGCTTGGGGTGGGTAGTGGTGGAATGCTGTTCCAGAAAATCAGGCACAGCAACATATTTACAGAAAAGAAAAGAGCGGGACTGTTTCCCTTGTCAGCATTACTTCTTTATTGTAAAGAAAAATACTGTTATTGTATGATTTAAGCTTTGTGGTCATATTTTAATAGAACAGATTCATTACTGAATAAATTAAGTCAGTATTTTTCTATCAGTAAATTGAACTGCAGATAGAAACATTTGTTCCAAATCCCTCATTGATAATTAAAACAATTCAAAAATTATAATTTATATAAACAAAAACTTTACTTGGAAAAACGATCAGGCTTGCTATCTTATGAGGTAAAAATATGTAAAAATATTCTTAATACAAGAATAAACTACGTGTTATGTAAGAATTAATCCCAGGTAAAGGTGTTAAAACTGCAACCCACAAAAAGAAAGGGTCTTTTGTTAATGGGAAAGGCTTTGACCCAGCAATGCTTTTCCTTGGTGAATGAGAAGGGAGGACAGATACAGCTTTTATCAATGTTCCCTTCTCCTTGCAATCCAACAATACCGTTATTTCACAACAGACTGTACCCTGAGGAATTCTCCACCAATTCACCACAGTAAGATATGATGAAAGCCATTAATCTGTGCAGCTTTAAAAGAGGATTCGTGGAGGTAAGGCTATCATATGCTTATTAGTTTTGAAGAAAATTGGGGCAAAATAGCTTCCAGATAGCAGATACAAAGGACCGTGGCATGTCTGTTTCATGCCTATAAGTGCAGAGGAGCATCCAGTATTGAGAAATGAAATGTTGGATGAAGGTGAATTTTGGCCTAATCCAGGAGGAGGATTTGTGTATGTTTTCATATCACTGAGCTGAACACCCCCTCCTTCTGCCCAAAAAAACAGAATCATCAACTCACAATCAAAGACTATTGATGCAAAGTACCTACCTACCTATCGACCTACCTATCTATCTTATCTAAAAAAGTAAAATGATTTATTTATATTTCCTATTTTTAAACTGCCCATCTCGCTTAGAGAAGGGTTCTGGGTGGTGTATCCAAATATTACATCTATATTTAGAACATTTCTTTCCATACATTTAGGTAATCATTTAGCAGAAAGTTTATTCGTAATGCACTATTTAACATTCTTATTTCTGTGCAGAATTAAATATAGATGAGAAATAATCAGCATGAGTTATAACTTTAAGTTTCACTAAAGCTAATAGTAAAAAATAAATATTTTAAAAATAAAAATAAAAATTAGGTTGTTATTTTAGAAATATGGCTTTTTAGTATAACCCCTGCAATTACATTTGCATTCATGATGAGTAGAGCAATCTTAAACAAAGAAATCCTATTGAATAAGATTTAGAAAATTTATTTAAGATTTGCAACCGAAGGTGATCAAGTGCAATTCAGATTCATACTTCGTTATATTTATTTGACCCTTATATAACTGAGGTTTCTCATCTGTTTTAATAAATCACTGGGTCAACGTATTAAAGTATTATCACAATATTATGCACTAGAATCAATTAGGATGATGTTTCAGAACATATGATGCAAAATTGGACTTTTTTTTATAAATCCAAAAGGTAAATCAAGATTGGAGAAAGGAGAATATAATGATGTTGTATTTATTACATTCAATAACTTGATTTTTTTAAAAAAAAAAAAAGAATTGACATTTTCGAACAATGGTTTTAGAAGTATTTCCAATAAATTAAAACCCAAATCTTTTCCTCAGAGAAATGAATGTGTAAAACTTATCTAATTTTATAGTAAAGATATTCTGAGCAATTTTCTGAAAGCATTTATTATATTTCCCTTTCTACAAATTTAGGAATTGTAGTGGGAATTGCAGATATATACCACTTTGGCAAAGATCTATAAGATTGAACTCTTACATTAACATATTTAATGTTATTGATAGCCATTAGGTGATTACAAACAATTGCACAGAAATAACAGCACATATTAAATAGCCGAACCAAACTTTTCCAGCATTTTCTATACTATGCTTTGTCATAACCTCAAACAGTCATGAAGCAACCAGTTGTAAGTTGAAGTCTACCAGTAACCCGCCCGAAGTCACCCAACAAACAGGTTTCATGGCTAAAGTGGAACTAGAATTCAGTCTCCTGCTATCTAGCCTGGTTTTTCCATAATAAACAGAAATATTAATTCTATGTAATTTAATTATGTATCCAATATGGTTAACTATTACATTCCTTGATTAAAAAACAATTTAAAAATCAGTACAATGACATAAAGACATAAAGACAAGAGCCGGATCAATTATTATTATTAAATGAAATAAAAGTTTAAATACAGAGGAGCAAAAGAGACATAATTGTTTGAATGAAATCAAATATTGCCTTGAATAACATTGATGATTTCCAAATGTGCTACAAACCATTAAAAAAGGCTCTCCAATTTATGCCAAATGCATATAAAACTTGGGAGAGAGAGAGGAGGAGGAGCCTGCTTGGGCAGCTCATCTCAGAGAAGAAAATTCTTCAATAAACTGACCTTATATTATCTAAGAATTTATAACAAACATTCTGAATTGTACCCATTAACAAACTACCAGTCATATAAATATTGTAGTCAAAAAGTTACACTCTTTTTATAACTGGTCTAACAACCTGACTGCAGCATTTTAAGTTAGCCAAAATTTCCAATCTTCAAAAGCAATCCTCCGATAGTATGGAAGTGATCTAATCCAGATGTAACTATACCAATGCCAAGTCAGACACCTTAAACTGGCATATTTGGAGCCGAGGAAGACTCCTGGCTACCAATGAAAGGGAAGTAGCCAAACTATGATTAAATCTAGAGATATCCTCAAACTAAGCATCTGAATTCCAACTCGCTTATCTTTTTACCAGCCAAGATCAGTTAGATCCTTTCATTTTGTTTGCTCTCATCCAATCCATAATAAACTGTAGTTTTTTTTAAAAAAAAATCAACATTATCTTTGGATTATGACAGACAGAACTAGGAATCATCCAATTTGTGGTAACACCAAGGTGAAAAGCAAGGGACAATCTTCAAAAGGAAACTATGCTGTTTAAATTCTCTTATCAAATGCCCAATTCTCAGAGGAATCAAAATAGTTTCGATCCCATAATAACTATCAACCCATATTCAAGTGAATCTCAATAAGCTGTACAATATTCTCAAGGAGGGAAATGTATTTTACATGCCATTATATGTATGTTTTACTAAAATCTGGAAATCACACAATATAATGGAATTCAAGGCTAGCTTCCTTCTATTAGGTTTTATAAACCAAGAGAATATGGTTGAATCATTTAAGAATACATATGGTGTATGCTAATTTCCCATAATTTTATTCACTTTGGGCTATATAAACTGAAAAATATCCATCAAAATTGGAGAACAGAACTCCATTAAACTCCATTAATGATAGTATTCGAATCTAATGGGTATGAATGAATTTATCTGCAAAATTCTTTGTTTAACTGGATGTAGTGATCTACTGAGCCAGCCCCATTTTTTCAAAACCCAAATATAGACCTATGCATACCAGCAAAAAGTCCATTACTTAACTAGTGCACGTACTATGATAATGGAGAAGAAAACTATCTTTGTTTCATTTCTCTTATGGAATATTTTTAAAATAGGCTTCTGTCCTACATTCCATAGAAGTTTCTCAAGTGTTTCATTAATGTCTCTTCAACATTCATTTAATGTAATGATCTAATCTAATCTATCTATATATCTATCTCAGGACATTTGTTTAGCTTCATGAAGTATACACAGGAATAATTGAACAACTATTTTTGCTACATCTTTGCTACTGGAGATGGCATGAAATTCAACTGCTATGCATCTACCCTACAAAGAAATAACCAAGGAGAGAAGGACTACCAACATCCTGTGGAATAATCATAATTCTATGATGGCCATGTAGCATCCATCTTGAAAATGTATTCAGTCTAGTAAAATGTATGCAATAATATCCCATCTTGAAATAATTCAAGGCAGATCTAGGGTATGAAAATTGCTTAGTATTTCTTCTATTTCCTTCTCTTTTTGAGCAAAATACCAGGTATGAGCTTTAAAGGTGATGCTTTATCATAACTGCTTCATGAAACAAACTCCATCCCACCAACTCTTTAGCCATAGGCTAAAGCAAAGCAAGTACATTTTCTTTTTTAGTTTTGTGGTGTCCTCCAGGATTTCCACTAGCTGGAAGAGGCTTCCGTGCTGTCCCCCCTAGTGGACCTGCTAATCAAATGTCAAGATCCCAATAAGACATACCACATCACCGTTGCCTCTTGACTAGGTAAAGACATAATTTCCATGGTGACACAGAAAAATTACAGCTGCCTTGTATGCTTGTAACTTTAGCTATTGAGTAGTTCCATATTCATGCAGTGTTGTTCTTAATTGGGCTAGCAAAGTGATTTGCACACAGTAAAGACAGTCTACTTCATTTCAATCTTACTACTTATGGTGAACCTATCTGCAAGTAAGGAGCTGAAGACTGTTGTTTACAAGATGAAAAAAAATTGATAACAGAGGATATTCAATATATGAACCAAATGTATAATGCAACTCAAACACAAAAAACAATCACCAACTTTGGGATTGTTCATGGGTGAAAAGAAGATAGGAATTTGGAAGGGAATTAAGCACAATCTTTGTTATTTTCCAGATAAACTATATTTCCCTCATCCCATTATTAATGCTACTTTACCTGTATCTTTTGCTGTCTACAGGGACAATATCCATAGCAATGTAATATTGCTGATGAGGATCTAGGCCTGAAATTTTCACTCTCATTGCAGGAAACATCCGTCTGAATATAAAAAGAATATTTAATAAAAAACAGATTTGGACACAAAATCAGGAACATGATTGAAGTAAAACCCTAAATTCTTTCTCATTGAAAGTTATCTGCAGGACTTTTTTTTCTTTTTAAATCATCAGAGTCAATTCATTAAAACACAACAACCCAATGTGTTACATTGTCTCAACAATTTTTACATGTATTTTGTTAGTGAAATTCCTTCAAAGAACAAACTCAACCCCATTTAAGTATAGATGTGAATTAGCAAGCTTATTTTTTTGCTTTTAATTTGTTGCTGTTTTAAAACTCACATCCCAGGCTGAAGTAACAGCTGCAGCCACTCAGAAATATGATTTTCAGTTTGCCATTCTGGTCCTCAATTTTGTTTCCTCAAAAGTAAATAGGTACAGCTCATCTTCATGTCTTAGAGCCCTGAACATAAACATTTTCCCTCCACCATTACGTGCATACATGCACAACCTAAATTGATATGTAAACAGATTATCAAAACTAGCAGTTGTCAAGGGAAAAAAAATCTATGTCTTTATCAGCTGCTTCTAATAATTAGCATAGTGAGAGATTATAGCATCTGTCACCTTTTCAGCAGTGAATATATATTACAGAAACAATAAGCATGGTTTTAGAGGTGAATTTCCCAGGACAGGGTTGTATTACTTATAATGTTGGGGGGGGGGAGGCATATATATGCACAATTGTGTATATGTATAAACTCCAAATCATGGTTACATCTGAACTATATACATATAGTATATAGACACATATCTATCCATAAAGGTACAATTCTAAATGTGTATTTAGAAACAAATTCCAATAATACAAATAGGATTTACTTCTGTATAAAGGCAATTATGAATTATTTCCCCCACTTTTTAAGTAAAAAGACTTACTAAGTATAGTATTTAATAGGTATATAAAATGTATTTATATTTCACATTTCTAAACTGCCCATCTCCCTCAATGAGAGAAAAAATTACTTCAAAAATTACCTCAAAAATTACTTCATTAAAAGAATAAAAAAAATCCATGCAGCAATTTTGCTACTGTCTAACTGAAATCACTACATAGAAATTTATGACTTACTATAATGTATTTCTCAAATTAACTCTTGGGTAAAAACTGTCTTAGCATTAAAGGAATTTCATAACATTTTTTTATTTTCATATAAAGGGCATAGATATTCTATTTTCCTAAAATTCTCAGTCTTTTCTAAAAATATGAAATCTAAATTACATTCTAGAAATAATAAAATTAACATTTTTTAAAAAACCAAGAAGCAAAACTAGCTGTGGCTAACTAGTTTTTAACATTTTTTTAATCTGTAAAATAAAGAAAAATTGACAGGAAAATTGTTAAGTCAAACGTTCCCTTGTGTTTTTTTAATACTGCATTTCAATCATTAACAAAACCTCTCTGAAAATGAAGGTGACATATGGCTTCAATAAAATGTGTTTCTGTCATTTTAATGCATTCAGATACATTTCTACAATGCAGACTTTTATCATATTGCATACATTCTTTAGAAAATAAGAAAGTTATTTTTAGGAGAATGTAGTTTTGTTAAAATAATGGACAGGAAACCTACCATTCTTCACATTCTGCCTCATTTATAATTCTAATGGCTTCTCCAGCTCCATAATTTGCTAAATTATTTTGACATATCATCAGTTTGAATCCATACCCACCATTCTTAAATATTATTACATGTTAGAGATAATTTAAACTTCCTATTTTCACAACAGTAAATGTTTATGTTTAATTAGCATAATGGTGAAAGTTTGAACATGAAAAATGCTTGAGACAATACAAATTATCTGAAGCAGAAAACCAAAGGCAACCAATGGTCTCTCCTGAATATTTTGCTTCTGATCTAATATTTTGATTTTCTATCAGAAAACATTTAGAGAAATTTTATTCATACTTCAGAATGCTAGAAACAGTACGTGAAATGTTTTCACTATTATAAACAAAAAAATAGATACAACAGATAATAACATTTCAAGCCATACCTAATATTAGGCTTTTTAAAAATAGACCGATCATTATTGATAATAAACAATTTAATTTCAAACCAATAGCCTTTCCAAGGAATATACTGAAGATCATTGATTAGCTGGAAAAGAAGAAAGAACTTCATTTTTACGACTGTTACTAAGACTGTGCCCCTTATTTTAAAATGTATCTCTAAATCTTGCCACATAAGAACATGGAAATTAACTCAGATGATTTACATACAATCACTGTAATACTGAATATATGCGCGTGGAGATAGTTTGCCTTTCGATTTGGTATCTCATTCCAAAACATATTCTGACTTTAAGATTTACTTCCAAATTAACACGGAGGGGATGGTCGCTAACGTTAAAAACACCCCATGATCGATTATCCATTTATTTGAAAATTCATCCACCAGCAAAAACCGTTCGGGGGTAACGGGGTCGGTTCTGGGACCGAATGTTGAAGAGTAACATGTAACCACCAATATTCTAAGGAAATATAATTCGGTCGTAAAACCTCTACCCAAACGGAAATCCCATAGTAAATGTCGGAGCTGCGCGGATTCTCAGATTTAGCGGCACTGCCTTTTTTTTTTTTTTTTCCAACCCCACTGAGTCGGAGGAATGATTCTCCCTGCCTTTACCTTCCCGCCTTGGTAATAATCATCTCGGTGCCGATCTCGTGAAAACGTTTCCAGAGCTCCGCGCCTTGCAGGTCCACCCGAGGCACTTGCGCGGCAAGTGAAGGCGAGGCAGCCTTGGCGGGGCCTGCAGAAGTCAGAGGGGGCGACGTACCGTTTAAGAAACCCTCTTCACACCCACCTGTAGGAATGAAAACAGAGAGGGGGGAGGAAAGATACGAGAGGGCGGTTAGGGCAAATAAAACGGCCTAAAAAGCGCTAAACCTAATCCGAAGGGAGAGGCGACTACGGTAGCTCCCGTGTGGAAAGGGAGAATAACAACAACAACAATAAAAATCATCCCACATAAATCTTAACCACGAAACCAGCGCCTTGTTTTGTTTTGGTTTTTTTTCAATGGGAAAAGGCGCCTGAAGCGTGACTCGCTTGTTCTTTCCTGACAACGCTCCCGCGCGATTCATGCGCACGTGCCTCCCTTAGAAAAGGGCGCGTGCTTTTCGCCCTCCCCCCAAAAATTGCTTTTTTGCTACGGCCACAACTCCTCGAGCCTAAATTCCACGCGGGTATTTGTAAACGGGCAACAATTGGGGGAAAAGAAGCGAGGTGAAAGGCCCGGAATTTTTTTTTTTTTAAAAATCTTGCTGGAAAAGGCGGGAATTCATTCCCCCCCCCGCAAGCGTCCCTGTGCGAAAATAGTGCGAGGGCCACCAGGGGCGGCGAGATACGTTTAAAGAGCCGCGGCGCGTACGTGCGACCTGTCGTCTCGCCCTTCCTTGCAACAAAAAGGCATCGGTGGCTTAAACGTCAATTAGAAGGTCCTTCCTAGAAATAATAAATCGCCTTCAACCAGAAGCAGTCTAGTTGGTTTCCTATTCACTCATTTTTTAACGATTATAGACAGCCGTCCTTTTTCCAAGGCCATTTGAACTGAAGTCGGCCTCAATTTAAGAAAGACAGCTTCCTTCGCCATGCTGAATGCTTTACATGTCTTTTAATTGCGGACTCTTTTTTTTGGAATGGATTGGAAGCTGATTTTGGAGCCTTCACTGCTTAGGCCCAAATCCTATTTAAAAGGCGGCAGAAAGGAAGTATTAACTGAAATCCAGACCTGCTTCTGCACTGATTGTATCTCGTACCAGGCATGCAAGGCCACCCTGGGTGTACTGACTTGGAAGTAAATTGAGACAACAAAGAGCCTTAGTATTATTTCATTTTCGGATATATTGTAAAATAAAGGTTCATGGGCTTTAGGCCTCTTTACTGGATGTGTCCACAAAATTGTCATCACCAAACAAATAAGCAAAAACACCAAGATGAACTTCGTTATTTTTCAGGGACAGATTACATCGACTAGTTGCCCAAGCAAATGAATTTAGCAATCCAATCCAAAGTATATTTGAAAATAAATCTGTAAATTTCAGTTAGCTTAAATACCAAATTCATGTTTGTAAGAAAATCTGTGGTCACCCATATTTTTTTTCCACTTGAAGGAAAACATATAATATTTTATCAGTTTAAAGGGGGGTAAAAATTACAACAATATATATTCAGTGTATTTTGATTTGCATACCCTGAATTGGACCCTAATTAATTAAATCCAATGCAGCTGTTGGGGCATTAAAATATTAACATCTATATTTTTGAAGTAATGTAGTTAACTATCAAGAGAAAAAAAATGAGTCTCATTGTCATAAACATTTCAGTCCAATTAAAAAAGAAGCTGAAAAGCAGTAAAGATTATCTGGTTAAAAGTGCATCCCATCCATGCTTAAGTTAATATAAATCATTTTTTCTTACTAGCGATTTAGAGCAAATGGAATTATTTTTCTTGGAAATTAAAATGTAATGTCTGTCCACAAAATATAAAGATGATCTTGTTTTAAGTCGAACTAATTCAGTTTGAGATCATGTGCAGTTCACTTGAGAAACCCACAAGTGAATGACCTTTCAAGGCATGTTATGGGGTATTGAATGGAGCTTATTCCCTTTTAGTTCAATGGTATTCACCATCAGATAAGTTTAGAAGACTGCAGCCTAAAAACTCTACCCCACCAGTAATGATAATATAACTATTTCATTCGCTCTGATATGCAAAATGCTTAACCACATAAGAATTGATAGAGCTATTAAGCTTAGACAGTACAAAATCTTCAAGTTTGGTTGTCTGTATTGTACAAATTTAAGCAAATGGGTTTATTCAATAACCAGGTTTATTTTTAGGGTGAAGGCAATCCTTGTGTGATTTTTAGTCCCCTTTATTTCCAATTGGACATGCTTTTTTTCCTTCTGCAAAGGTCCTGGGGGCTAAGTCCCCTGAACTCTTAGATTGGGGAAAGAAATTTACAAAGCAGTGGTACTGGAACTAAAACATACTAGTACTGTATATTCAGTTGGGATTAATCCCACATAAACCAATTCCTTCCAGAAAAACGACAACAAAAAACAAAATAGAATAAAAATTGCACTTCACTTCTTTTATTAGTGCTTCACTATTGTTATTAGTAAAGATGCAACAGAGCATTAGAACTTTGCCCGGTTTTTGTTTTTGTTTAAATCCTGCATTTTCTGCTACTACGACCAGACTCTGCCGATGCTTCTGAAAACCCAGAAACAGCTCGGTCTGATTTATTCGGGATAAATTGAAGGGAAAGGACAGGCCGCTGAGCCCAGCTATGACAGCCTTCTCTCAGTCCGAGAAGAAACGTCAGCCTGGGGATTGGGACCACTGGAAGTCTTTTGGAAGGAAAACGTCTCCATTTTTTCAGTTATGACCAGGCAAGGGAAAACTAGGGGGCGGGAAGGTCTTTCTTAAGCGGAGAGCGGGCTGTGAAGGCAAGAGGACGCAAGAACTTACCGGGAGGTACCTCCCGGGCGCCACAAGTCTTCGCTGCTTCAGGCGCGGCCGAGCAGGTCTCAGCGCTGGAGGGCGAAGTGGCGCTCTGCCCGGCGCCTTCGCCGGTCTCCGTGCCGCAGTTATTCCCGTGGCCGCCGCCGCCTTCGGACGGCGTCTCTTCCCCGTTGGTTCCGGCCAGCTTTCGTCGCTTCTGCGGCGGCGGATGTTGCTGCGATTGCCGCGGCTGCTCCTGTTGTTTCTCGGCTCCGATCAACGCCTCCACGGAGAACGCGTGAGCCTTGAGGCTCAGCACGGTGCAAGGCGAGGCTCTCCGCTTCTCTGCCATGTCGGACCGGCCAACTGGAAGCCTCCCGTCTTCTCTCTCGGCTGCTTTGCTGTTCCAGGCCGCGCCGCTCGCCTTCGCTTGGCTTCGCCGCTCCTTTTGCATCCACCTTCTAGCAGCCTGAAGTGGGTCGCCGAGCGTTCCCCCCTCCTCTTCTTCCCTTTGCAAGCCCAGACGATCCCGGTGTGCCAAAGCGGGGCTTCCCGTCCTCCCCTCCTCCTTCTCCTCCCGCAAGCTCTGCCTCGTCTGAAGGGCCGAACAGCTCTGACATGGGTAACAAACGCTCTGCGGACACGAATTAGGGCTTGGAATTGAAATTTGTTGCCTTGATCTGTCAGCACTTCCAGGCAGGAGACCGGTGGGAAGAATTTGCTCATTAGTGTCAGTAAAGCGGCTGGGACGGGGCGGAGCCCAGCGAGGAGGAGGGCTGTCAATCAAGACGTCAAGATCAAGATTTTGGCCAATCAGAAATTAGGAATAGCCTCCCCCCCTCCGCCTTCCCCCGGTTGCTTCTTCCTTAGAGGGTCGGTCCTAAAGGTGCCTGACTAGAGAGGCCGAAATGTGGGCTTCTTGTGCTTCTTTGACTGGACCCTCCGAGCAAGACTTTCGCTTTCAGGCTGTTACAGCCTTTTCATCTTTCTCCCGACCGAAACGACAGGCAGACGGGAGAACTGAAAACCAAGTCCTCGCTCTTTCTCTTTCCGTCACATTCCCAGTGATCCTTCTCTAAAATGGGAATGATGCAAACAGAAATATCGATAGTTTTAAACAAAGAAAGTAAACAGTTCAAATAGGTCATTGATCAATAGCTGAGACCAGTTTTAGTTTGCCTGTCTACCCAAGAAATACAGGTTGCTGTGGATAATTTTATTCCATAGGAGCAAATGAACTATTTTAGTAGACGTATCCCCTAAAAATAATTATTTACTTGTTTCCAAAGCCAATTTATCAATTTATCATATGCCAAATGATAAGAGTATATCGTTGTCTCTATATTAACCTATATGTGTATATATATATATTGAGACAACGTTCATCCTGACTGGCTTGAGCATTAAAGCTTTCCCCTGGAACCCAAAGCCACTAACAGTGGTGACGTTAAGTGTATGCCAAATTAAAGTTTTACAGTAAGATGCCACCCAGTGCTCTGTTGTTCCTCTTCCCATTATTTCTATAGGCATTTCTTTCATTCCAGGTCTCTAATGGGGACAAAGCAATAGGGACGGGATGCCATGGCCTTCCAAGCATGTATTCCTCTTAAGATCATATTCCAACCCGCCTATATATTTGTGCATGAAACTTGCTGACTGAGCTCACTTTGCTTCTTCCCTCACCCCTGCAGCGGAGGGTCAGCTTCGGGTACTGTATTGTGAGCAGCTGTCCACTCAAGAACCACTTTTCTGCTGAGGAGAAAACGTAAGGAATCTCCACGTCTGTGTATGAGAAAGAGATATATTAGGGTCCCTTTTTATCGATCCCCAAATATGACAATCCAAACTGGAGAACTTTGATGTGGGAACTAGCCAAAATTTTACAGGCCTGCAGTACCCAAAAAAGCTCTTCCTTTCAGTATCTATAAACAGAGAAACATCCATGCTTTCCCCCACTACCCCAACCCATCACTGAAAAAAGCCACTGCGTCTTCTAAGAGCCACACTAGGAACAGTAAGGAACGGCTGCTCACTGAGCCTTCCAGAACCTCCGCAGCACCCAACCCTGTCCCATGCTGGTAAGGTCGTCTTCCCAAAAGAGCCCTTCCAAGGCATGGAAGCATGAGCTCTGCCTATAAAAAGTGACTTCCTCCAATATCCTAACCAGTCAAGGCTGGGACTTGACTAGGACCAGAATTTACCTAGACAACCTGCTTGCAAAAGCTGTTAAGCCTGGTAAGGCTTGCAACAACCTCATTTGTGACTCAAGAGGCCAGCAGCTTTGCAGCGTCTATCCAGAGCTGCTCCTGTACACGGAAGATCCAATTCAGCTAGCAAAGATTAACATGATGGAGAGGCTTCTCTACACAAATTTATTTTTATAGGGTACACGTAGTGATTGCATGCATTTTTTGCTCACATCACTTCCAAAATGTTCCTGTTTCAGGTCCTCCTTTTCTAAGCCCTGTTTGACTCCAGATGATCCAGATACATGCTGTAGAAGAAACCAGGGCCCCAAGACAATCCAGCTGTTGCTCAGAAGACATACTTTGTGCAACTATTTTCGCAGCTGGGAGGGAGCATTGATTGCTGGTGTGTTTAACTGAATGTTCAGTGTCTCTCTTCACTACTTGTGTCTTTTGATAGCAAACTTTTCGATGATGATTTCCCAGGTGATGGGGATGCACATCAAGGAGGAAAAAAAAAAAACCCAACCCGAATGTGCCAGATTGTAAATACTTTTGCTGAAATGGAATGATGGAGTTTTTGATATTTGCTTGAAATCAAATTCATTATGTCAGCAATGTTCTCAAAATAAACATGCACATATTATGGAACTGTTGCCAAGTTAATTTGCCTAATAAACTGGTGCATCCCTTGAAAGAAATTCATCAGATCCAAAGCAACAAACAAAGAAACAAAAACCATCCCTTTCTAATATTATACAGGCTTGCCAACTTTGTTCTGAGGGGCTCTGTATTTCGTTCAGAAAATGAAGTTTATTGATCATTAACAAAAGATTTTCACCAGCATAAAGCATGAACTTCAAAGCTTCATCTCAATATCCATTTTATAATTTCACCCCATCCTAATACTTTCCTTTTGTTTTTCAAATAAAATACATTTTTGAGGGAATTGAAATACTGAGGTGTCATTCCAAAAGAGCCCTTTGAAATAGATTATTCCTGAATAAGCAATCTGGTTGCTGATTGTAAACAACCAACCTGAATATACTCAATTTGGTTGAACTTTGAAATAAATGCCATAATTCAAATTCTATAAATGTGAACATTTTTGGGTCACTTGTTTTAGTTTATTGCAGCAAAAAAAAAAAAAGTTCAAAAGATTTAACAGCAATTAAAATTAGCAGTTTATGGTTCCCTAAGACATTGTAAATATGAATATAATAATAGTCTCTTAAAATTCATTTTATTCTGTAATGTAACTCTTCATTTGTATATTGCAATATAGTTTCAGTGCCGGCCCCCTTTGTAAATCACTGATTGGTTTATTTTACTCTCTTTGAATAAGTAATCCCTTTGCAAGATTAATTTAAAAATCAGTAACCAGTAAAATTTCATAAGTTTTACATGTCTGTTTTGCTTTTTGCTTTGGAATTCTGGCAAAAAAAGGTGCTTTTTCTAATATCTTGCAAAGGAGAACTTTAAAAGTTCAGGGACAGCATTGAACACCAAAACAACGCATTTGCAGCTTCAGTGGCAACAGTGATGGAACTAAGAAGTATACTAAGAAAAAGAATGTTCAACTTTTTAAAGCCCATTGCTTTTGTGTTACTTTTCATTTTACTCGTGGCTCTTAACCCATCTTCCTATTTTGGCAACAAGGACAAAGCAACGTATGACTCCAAAATCAGACCAGCCAGCCCCAATGCTGCTCCCCACACTCTGCCCAAAAAATTTCAAAGCTATTCAGAATCCCACCACACAAAGCTAGGAAATTTTACAGAAAAGGGAAGGAAGCATCTGGAGTCATTCCACAGCTATCTGCTCTTCCTGCCTCGCACTTTCCCTTAGCCTTACAGACAATCTTCTATACAGTCTGGCCACCTTTCTCTGACCCTTCCAGAGATGCCAGGTATTGAATTTAAGAAATGTGATGACCTGTTCTCAGGTGAGCTGTTGGTTCCCTACAACCCCCTAAAAAAGAAAGGGACATTTTCTCTTTGGATGAGGATAATTTCAGTGAGGGTTCCTTGGTGCCCTCTGAGCTTGGTTATTTTCTTGCAGATGTTTCATTGGACAAACTAGGTAATGAAACATCTGCAAGAAAACAACAAAGCAGAAAGTACCAAGGACTCCTCATTTCAACCCGAGCTACAAAGATTATCTTCTCTCTTGGTAATTTCAATGAGTTATCCATACTCTTCTGTCTAATGTAGAGATGGATGACAAGAAAGATTGTTCTGCTAATAAATTCTCAGCTGAATTTAGTTATTCTCGTACAAGCCATCTGCTTACTATAGATTTCATTCTGAGAAAGCGAGTGCAGTTTTTTTTAAAAATTAAATGGCCAGAAGAATTATCATTCTTGAAATTGCTGCATATGTGCAATCTATTTACCCTCCCTTATTTAAACTGTGACCCCCCACCCCAGTCCGTACTATTTGGGGACCAAAGCCTAGGACAGTGAGAAAGAGAGAGGATTTACTTCCATTAACATTTAAGCTTTCCCAATCTGGCATCCAATATACTGTATTACAGATGTATTACAACTATGACTCTTATCACCTCCAACCACCATGTCACCGAGCACAATGGGCTTTGTAGTCTAAGAAAATAGCTTCAATGTAATGAAGACTGTTGGGAAGGCTGGTTATAATAAGAGGTTAGTAGTGTAACATATCTGAAGCGCCAAGTTGGGAAAGATTATTTTGGAATACCCTGTTCCACTCATGTTCATCATCTTTGCAACTTAACCATTAAATGTCTTTCAGTGTTCCTTTTGGTTTTCTTCTTCAACCTTGTACATTTCCGTGGGGATCTCTATGAAAAAGCAATAGAACATGTTATGCTCAATAAATAAATACATTTCTTAAGTAAATGTGTTTCTTCAGTTTGTGTCTTACTATGGAAATGCCCTAGAGAAAAGGTAGGGCTATTAAAGAAAAACGTTTCCTTTTGTTTCCAGAGGAAAAAAGAAACCTAAAATTGGAAAGCCTTTGCATAAATTGAAAACAAGCCTAATCCAATATAAGGAATCTTCTGGATCCATCAGGTCAGTTCTGAATGCAAAATTGTGGGAGGATTACAAAGATTTTCTTCGTGTCATCAGAATTTTTTTGTTTCCCTGTGTGTGTCTGGATTTCATTGGGTCTTTGCAACTGCACGTCAGTACTGCTCATTGATTTTGTTTCAGTCAAGAAAGAAAAGTAAGAGTGTTTGTCAAGCATTGTTATTGCCACAACTTTCTACACACACAACAGAAGTGAATTCCAACCACTTCTAAGTAAGCAAGTGTTTAAGATGCTAAAATAATAGTAGTTGAAAATAAACAAGAAAGGATATTTGTGGAATGAATTTAGGATCAAAGCATTGTAAATTTATTGATGGGATTTCATGAAGATGGAATTAAAAAGTTTCACACTGGTTTAAAATTATTTCCCACGGTCAAGGCAATAGGAGAGATATTTTAAGAATTCATTCTTGATCTCTGTTCTGCTAATAAAGACTAATGTTCTTATGTCTCTAGAGAAGTACATTGTTGGGGGTGTGGAACCCATTGCAAAAATACATACTGCTCCAAATCAAGGACCTCTGAGCTCTAAATGGTTGCCCAAAGGGATAGTGGCCATACAAAACATATATTCATTTATTGCATCTGAAAGTTGGTTCAGCTGTCATCAAGGATTCTCTGCCTGGGAAAAACTACCCAATGCAATTTCTCTTCTTAGTGACCCCTTTATTTAGTTGTCTACCATCTAATTGTGCGAAGGACAGGGGACTAAAATTAATCTTTGTACAATAATGATCTATCCTGTGTGAAGGCTGAATTATCCCTTTTCTTCTACTTCCCATTACTTGGGAATAATTATTGATTTCTGTTTTTGATCCTATATAAATTCATTTGGAAGTAGATTTACCTTGGGAAGTTTACCTTCAAACCAATATTTGTGTTCATCTGATGCATTTCTAGAGTAACAGAATAAGCCGCTCTGGACTCAAAGGGAGGGAGGACAGAAGGAAAGTAGGAAGGGAAGAAACCACTTCAAAAGATAGTCGTGTGTTTCACGGAGGTGGCTTGCAGGTAAACCGCTCGCTGTAGCCTTTAGGGTTTTATGAGAATATTCCACATCAGCACCATCTATTCTGAGTTTAGCCCAAAATGGAGAGAACACTTTTATATCGATCGCTCTCCTAGTTCCCTCGGTTTGTTACCGTAGGAAAATAAATTTAGCCGCGGAATGCCTGGGAATAAGCCCCATTGTGACACACCCTAAGTATTGCTAGCAAAAATCTAGGATAAGAGATAAACGCTTTCAGCAGGCGACCAGAGGGTTTTTTTCGCCCACCTCATCCAAATCTCAACCTGTTTTCAAGCAAATATGAAAATGGTTCCTTCTCAACCACTGAAACGCCTGCCCTCCATCCCGTCTGTTTTCCTGTCCCTATCGCCGCTTCCCACCCTCCCCAAATAGCAATTTAAACCCCCCTCAGTTAAAAGGTATTGGGGGGAAAATACAGGGGATCGACGTTTTAAAAAGGAAAAAAGAGGCAGAAAAGCGATTTTTTGTTCTCTCTGGTGGACTGTTCTCTCCCTAAAGACGGGGCAAGCGGAGGGGAGCGCCCAATTCAAGAACTGCGTGGAGCATCTTCATTCGTTGCTAGATCGCGGTTTAACCCCCCCCCCCCCACCCCCCACCCCCCCCCAGCTTGTAGGTCTGGCTGAGTTGCGCTGGATCGCCGAGCAGCTAAATCCGAACTGCACCGCCCGCTGCAAATTTCCCTGGGTAGTGAAAGTGTCCCCGGTATTCTCCAGCGCAGCGCCGGAAAACTTCGCTTTCAGGTTCGTTTCTATATCGGCGTCCTCTCGTTTCCCTGGAATTCCGCCTTCGCACTGCGCGGATTGGTTGCAATGTTACTTCGGGAGAGAAGAGAGTAAGATGAGGGAAGGGAAAGAGAAAGCTTTCTTTGTAGCGGTGGCTTCTTACTTGAGCAAGTTTTAATCCAAACTGGACCGTTTCTGACTAACGTGGGTGAAGTAAAAGCGAACTTCCGAAATGTCGCCATTGCCTCGGCTCAAGTCGTCTCCTCCGCAAGAGGGGTTAAGATAGATAGAGGGCTGTGAAAATATTTACAAGACCCCTCACATCCCGGACATAAACTGTTTCAACTCCTTCCCTCAAAACGACGCTATAGAGCACTGCACACCAGAACAACTAGACACAAGAACAGTTTTTTCCCAAAAGCCATCACTCTGCTAAACAAATAATTCCCTCAACACTGTTCAACTATTTACAAAGTATGCACTACTATTACTGTTAATCTTCTCATCACTCCTTATCACCCATCCCCTCCCACTTGTGACTGTATGACTGTAACTTTGTATCCTTACAATTTATATTGACTTTTTCCTAGTATGATTTGATTGCTTATTGTACCCTATGACTGTTATTAAGTGCAGTACCTTATGATTTTTGACTCTTGATCTTATCTTTTCTTTCATGTACACTGAAAGCATTTGCACCAAGACAAATTCCTTGTGTGTCCAATCACACTTGGCCAATAAAGAATTCTGTCTATCCTATCCTATCCTATCCTATCCTATCCTATCCTATCCTATCCTATCCTATCTTATCCTATATTGCCCCAGCTGATCCAACATCCAGTTGCTTTTGCACACATTTACTTAGGCATACCTCAGTTGGGAATCGGCTATTAAGTTTCATTAGGAAAATAAATAATTTCTCCCCCCCCCACCAACTTTAAGAAGTAGGTAATCTGGTGTCCTTCACATATTTTAGACAGGCAACTTCCATCAGTCTCAGGCTGCATGACTATTAGCAAGCAAGCATCTAGACATGGCTTTTTGCTAAACAGATAATTCACAGCAACAGAGTGGGATGGCTGCGTTTCATACCAGCTAAATACTATGCTTAGAAAAGCTGCACCATACTGTCTGTTGGCTAAGGCAATTCTAAAAGAGCTTTTGCTTTTTGATGTGTGGATGTAAAATTGCTCTACAGGTAGTCCTCGAATTACAACAGTTCACTCAAAGTTACAACGGCACTGAAAAAAGTGACTTATGACAGTTTCCCACACTTATGACCATTGCAGCACTGCATGGTCATGTGATTTACACTCAGCTGCTTGACAACTGATGCACATTTATGACATTTGCACAAGTCACAGGATCCCCATTTTTGCAACCTTCTGCCAAGCAGAGTCAACGGGGAAGCCAGATTCCCTTAACCACCATGTTACTCATTGAACAACTGCAGTGCTTCACTTAACAACGGTGGCGAAGAAAAATCATCGAATGGGGGGGGGCAGAGCTCACTTGATGAATGTCTCACTTCGCCACATAAATGCCGGGCTCCGCTGTGGTCGTAAGTCGAGGACTACCCGTATATGCATTTGAAAGCGTTGTCTAAAACCTCAGCCTGAATGCCCAGCACCATTTAGATAACAGTCGCCCTAAGTTGATTGGAAAGCAAGCCAACAGGCATGCCCTAAACCAGGGACTCTCCAATTTTGGCAACTTTAAGCCTGGCGGACTTCAACTCCCAGAATTCCCCAGCCAGCTGGCTGGGGAATTCTGGGAGTTGAAGTCCGTCAGACTTAAAGTTGCCAAAGTTGGAGACCCCTGCCTTACATGGCTTAGAGATAAAGGGATAAGGTTTAAGGTTACACTCCCCACCTTTTCTCCTCATTTTCGTTTCACACAAACCCTGGGAATTATGGTAGATAAGCCGAAAGTCACCCGTGAATTTCACGGATAAGTGGGGTGAAGGGGTGGGTGATGCAGACTAGAGTTTGGCCCTTCTTATTCTGACATTCAAACTCTTCCCCACAAACCAAGTCATTTTTTAGAGCTCCAGATAGCCGAGGGAGCCCGTTTCGTTTCCAGCATAGTTCCACCTGCAGCTCAGGACCTGAAGTGTCCTCTAGGCGTTTCCCTCGCGTGTTTTGTCCCCGTTCCCCCACTCCGGTCTGTATGGCTATAATGCACGCCACAAGTATACACGGTAGCTTAATGTTAACATCGGGCCTTTGATTTAATGACGGCTGTGTCTCTTTACAGGGCAGGTGCGAGTGGTTTTGTGTTTTTTTTTTTTTTTTTTTTGCCCCGTTGAACTCCTTGCACAGATCTCCCTCGGTAAATAGGAGGCAGGAAACCGCGGGCCAAAACTTCTTGTGTCCCGTCTCTTAGATCTGCGTCAGACTTGGTGCCTGAATATTTTGTTTGCTTCCGTTTAAAACGAGCACCCCTCCCCCCGTGGATCTCAGTCTTTGTGGACAGAGCACTGTGGAGGTCACAGGTGGCCGTGGGAAAGGGAGAAGGCGCTAAGGCAGGCGCTGGTCCCAAGGAACACCGAGTCACTGGGCCAGGCGGCCGACGGTTAGAAGCAGAAGGAGCCCAGCAAAAAAAGGGAATGTGAGTTCGTGCTGTTCTCAACCCTCCCTTTCCTGAATGAAATGTGTCCAAATTTGGGGATAACGTTGAGCTGAGATATTCGATGGGATTCAGTGGGAGTTCACTTCTAACTTCATCCAACTTCTCATCAAAATGAATGGACTGCAGAGGTGGGTATTCAGCAGGTTCTGACCAGTTCTGGAGAACCGGTAGCAGAAATTTTGAGTAGTTCAGAGAACAGGCAAATACCACCTCTGACTGGAGATTTTACAGTATCCTTCCCCTGCCACGCCCGCCAAGCCACGTACCGGTAGTAAAAAAAAATTGAATCCCACCACTGGCAATGGAGCGAAATTGCATTGGCTCACCAGATTTTTGGATAGGCAAAAGGAAAGGCGGAAAGATCAGAATCTACTTCTCAGGATCTGGCCAAGATGATTCTGATGAAAGAATTTGAGGGAAAGGCGGCTTCCTCGGATGCACTCTTGGTTTTTACATGTATCCCACGATCCCTGGTTCAAATAAAGTTGGAGCCTATAAGAGTGACGTTTTCTCACAAGCTCACATCCAGCACTTTGCGGCAATCCCAAACTCTGGGATGAAGGAAGAGAAAAGGTCCTTTCAGAGTTGGGAAAGATGTGCTTCCAAGCAAGGGAAGTTGCTGCTTTAAAACAGGGGTCCCCAAACTTGGCCACTTTAAGACTTGTGGACTTCAACTCCTAGAATTCCTCAGCCAGCGAATGCTGGGAGTTGAAGTCCACAAGTCTTAAAGTGGCCAAGTTTGGGGACCCCTGTTTTAAAACACTGGAACTAGGCCTGGTCTTTCGGTGATGATTCAACAGAGGTAGTGTGGAATAGTAATCAGTGTCCAGCTTTAAGTCCATTCTCAGATATGAATGCAGGCTGAGTGACTTTGGGCGAGTCATTCACAGACCAGCCTTCTTCATAGGGTGAGGGAAAATGGGACAATCAGTTATGTTCTCCACCTTGAGCTCTGTACAAAAGGCAGGATATCAACGTCATAAATAAATAAAATGAGAGCATCACTGGGCATTTCCCAAGGGAGATAAAACACAGGCTCCTCAAGTTGTATTATGTTCATGATCTCCTTGGCAGTGGAAGTGGGCAAGGTTGGGGGTGGGGGAAGGGGGAATTGGTCACAATTGGCAGCTTTTCTATATTAGGAAGCATCCAACCTTTGGGATGAGGAGTGGGGGGGTATTGTCTGTCAAGGGAAGGAGCTGCAAGAAGCAAAGAACCTGTGCCAATCCCCTCTTGAACAAAGTTACCTCCTCTCTCCTAACCTCATCTGAAAAGGACCATTTCAATTTTGGGCTCTCTTAAAAAGGAAGGCCTTGCACACCAAGGAAGCTTGTTTTGAGTTCCAGAGTGGGCTGATTCTCCTTCTAAGCCGTGAACTAATAAGATAGTCAAAATGGTGCTCAGCTCCTGGTGACTTCATGGACGGGCAATTTCCCTTGCCAATTTACGGAGATGGCTTTTGCCATTTTAGCCTATGAATTTTGGCTTTTTAAAAAAAATGATTGCCCATATCTGCATTTAGCAGATCAGACTCTGTTTAGGAGGAATGTCTGCAGGGCATCGTCAAAAAATTTGGAATGATGTTCGAGATAGGGCATCAAAAGTTCTACCTGTTTTTTTTTAATGCATTTCTTGACATTTTGACCTCCGCCTGTGAATACCCCTTTTTACTTTTCAAAAAAGGAAGCACCCTCCCAACCCCCCAACCCCGCTGCTATCTCTTCCTATATAGATAGCCAACCAGGCTCTTCCAACATGATAGTTGGGCAATGAGGATGGATGTGGTCTCTACAGGGTGCTACTCTAAATTTCCTGGCTTGCAAGCACTGGCGTAATCCCCTCTGGCCCGATAGGATGGCTATTAATATTGGGCAACAGGTTTTGCCCAAAACTGGTAGAATATCATCCAAGGCAAGCACTTCCTGGCTCAATGCATTTCTGAGTTCCCTGGGAGCAGACATAATCTCTTTCCCTTGCCCTAAGTCAGATGCTTGGAGAGGGTGGTCATGCCATGTACCTTGCCCTAGGGAGGCTTGGCATATTTTCCCATGGTTGGTCTGGCTGTCAGCAGTCTCATACCAATAGCATTGCACTGCCAACCAGCTGTGCCAACTGATCTATCAATTCCCCCAAAAGTAACAGGGCTTACAATAGTGCAATGGTAGAGATGGTGGCACCTTTGGATCGTTCCCTTTCACATGCCAAGCCTGCTTGAAGCAATGTTGGAGCTAGGGACAGCTCCAAGCGGAAGGATGCAGATTCAATCTCAGGGAAAACTGAATGAAGAAGGGCTGTTTGTGTTTCTCTCAGTTCTCAGGGCATCAAATATAAATTGGTCCACACACCCCAGCTTCCTGACCCCCCAATTGGGATTCTTTGAATGGCAGTTGAGAGAGATAGGATTTCATATCTCATATTTACAATAGGGTTGCCCAACACATTCTCCTTTGAAAGTTTGGCAATGGGCGAGCACAGAACAGACTCACTGATGTGAGCCTGAAGTTATGGAAACCTCTTTTCTGTTTCTCCCTCTCTCTTAGGTTCCCGCAGCAAACACAACACACTTGATCCATTCTCTCTCTCTAGCTTTCACAACCCATCAATCTGGAAACTAACTTAACAAACGTAACAGGTTAAGCCACCTTCCCCCAAACTCCCCAAGTTTTACACTAACGAAATGTACTATGCTGTGTACAGGTTGTGTCTAGGTTTTTATTTTATTTTTTCTGGCTAGGCATATTGTGTGAATGCTGTAGAACCTTAAAGGGACAGAACCCCTCAGGCTTTAAAAACTGAGATATGAAAATCTGCATCATTTGTATAAAGGTAGTAGGTATTAGTTTGTAATTATTTTTCTAGTCCTCTCTCTCTCTCTCTCTCTCTCTCTCTCTCTCTCTCTCTCTCTCTCCTCTCTCCCTCTCCTTCTCCTTCTCCCTCTCCTTCTCCTTCTCCTTCTCCTTCTTGCTCCCTCCCAAAAAACAGGCTTTGACCTACACACTGCCCCAGAGGAAAAGTAAACGAGACATTTGGTAGCCAGGGGGATGAGTTTCTCTCCATTCACTTGTGGTGTGCCTGAGTTTAATGGAAACTTCAGGCTTCAGATGGGGTCTCATATTACATGAAATATTCTTTTAGGAAGCCCCATCTGCTCCAGTTGTCCAGAAAGGGGAAAAAGAAACAGAGGGGGGGGGAGTGAAAGAAAGAATTGAACTACACACAGAGGTTGCACATTGCTCTAAAAAAAAGTCTGTACTGATATTATAAAGTTTGTTTTTAAAGTAATTATTGTAAACAGATCTGAAAGGCTTCCCTTCCTAATAAGGACCTGTGATTTTTACCTTTTTTGAAAGATACCTGGGCTTGATGAAGACTCAGGCGGGCCTGCATAGATGGGAGAATGGAAAGAGCACATAACCCTTCTTTTTTTAAAAAAAATGGGGGGAAACCGGAGGGAAGTTTTAATCCCAGGTTTTGCCATTGGGAGACGGTCGTCGTGTGCCCCCTATTGGCTAAAGAATTATTTGCAAAAGCAATGGCTCTGAGGACTCCCTCCCTTGGCTCTATGAAAGGCAAAAGTAGGAACCATCCTGAATGTGAAGCAACCCAATTTAAAAGCAGGATCGAGTCCCAGGGGCTGCATTTCTGATCGAGTCCCAGGGGCTGCATTCACTTGCTTATGAGTCACTTTGAATTTACTTGAGGTATTTTGGCACAGAGATTCCGTGCAAAAAAACAAAACAAAAAAAACCCAACAACCTGATTTAAACAAAGAGAGGGGACAGGTGGTTTGCTCGGAAGTAAGTCTCACTAAATTCATTGCTAGAATTGCAGCGTCAAATATCCGCCTAGTGTTTCAAATGTAATTCCATTCCATTTTGTTTTGTTTTTTGTTGTTTTCAAAATGGTTAAAAGGATCGCGTCGTTTGGAACTTGCAGACCATTTTTAAAGAGCCAGAAATGCGGAGACAAAGGAACATTATATGCACGTTTCTTCTAGTTTTACCAAACTTCTCGCATTACAAACTACGGAACTACTGAGAACAGCTTAAATCACAATGTTGTTTCCAATTTTAAAAAGGTGGTTCGGGGAGCGAGGATTCTGTGAAAGTGAATAACAGACTGCTTATATTAGGCCTGGCCGAGTTGTCGGTGCCACGGCGAATTAAATTAAGACAGTTTAGTTTTTGCATTTGCCAGATTCCCAGCCAGTTTGAATCCACATTTGACCAGATTTATGACACGTTTTAAGTCTAAAAAGTTTAAAAGAAATTTTAAACTGTACAGTTGAAAAGGTAAAAAACAACAACTAGAAGTGTGTTTATTGTTACGAATTTGTCCCTCAGTGCGACTTAGTTCTGTATAGGAATGAAAGAAATTGAAAGAAATTGCTGGTATGTGTTCAAGAGCCTCGTCATGTTTCTGCGGGAGCAATTCACTGCTTTCGCGCTGGGCTGTCATAATGTGTTTTCCCGCATTTTCTGCCCACCCAAAAAGAAATAGAAGGTACTTTCTCTCGGGAAGCATCATCTCTGCCTTTGCATCCTCCAGTAAACTGTTCCCCACAAGCAAAAGTCACCTTGAATTGACCGGAGTATTTCTTGCGTAAAGGTTGCGTTCCAAAAGCTGGTTTAATAAAGGGAGGGGAGGCTCCACAATTTCCTCGGAAGCCAAGTCTCACTAAGTCCAAGGCTAGGATTGCAGCCGCGAAACGACCGCCCCGATCGAAAAGGTCGCTGGACTCATCCGAAGCGAGAGGCTGGCAAGCGGGCTTTGCAGGAAACGAGAACTTAAGCCGCGATCCTGAAATTTAACTGGGGGGGTCAGCCGTCGCGTGCAGAAGGGCGAACCAGGCGCGGTCAGCGGAAACGTGCGCGGCTCCATTCGGGCTGAGAAGCGCAGCAAAAGACCGGACTTTGGGAAAGGCGGGCGGGAGAAAGCCAGGCGTGCAGGGCAGATGGGACAGCGAGGCTCCGGATTCCGCGCATCGCCCGAGGACGGTTACCCGTGCCAAGCGGAGTCTCCCGCACTCCTTGGCTGAAGCAGGCGGGACGGGACTTTTTTGCGCGCAACTTTTTTTTTTGTTGGCAAGTTCATCCACGCAGATCGACGCCCGCGGCTCCTTGGTGCTCTCCGAGCTTGGCTGGTTTCCTTGCGGGCGTTTCGTGAACCCAAACCTCAGTGCTAGTAGCGGCGTCACATCGTTTGGGTAAGGAAAATGTCCGCAAGCAAAAAGCAGCAAAAGCTCAGGGAGCACCAAGGACCCGCTCGGTTCAGGCTCGAGCTACAAAACCGAAATTCTCCTTTATTGAGATCGGGGCAAGCGCTGGGATCGGAAAAGCGGCTTGGCTGCCCAGGCGTTTAGGCTGAAACGCAGAAGAACTGGGGCCGCCTGCGAAGGACCCTGGCAGTTGGGGATGGAAGGCCGCTGCCCTTGTATGTATGGGGCCAGGGGATGGCTGGCGGGGTGGCTGGATGGGGAAGAGTGTACCGGAGGCCTCCCGTTGTTGTTGTTGTTGTTGTTGTTGTTGTTGTTGTTGTTGTTGTTCTTCTTCTTCTTCTTCTTCTTCTTCTTCTTCTTCTTCTTCTTCTTCTTCTTCTTCTTCTTCTTCTTCTTCTTCTTCTTCTTCTCCTCCTCCTCCTCCTCCTCCTCCTCCTCCTCCTCCTCCTCCTCCTCCTTCTCCTTCTCTCTTGACGAAACTTTTCTTTTATGTACACTGAGAGCATTTGCACCAAGACAAATTCCTTGGGTGTCCAACCACATTTGGCCAAAAGAGAATTCTATTCTATTCTATTCTATTCTATTCTATTCTATTCTATTCTATTCTATTCTAATTCTAATTCTAATTCTATTCTATTCCTCCTCCTCCTCCTCCTCCTCTTCTTCTTCCTCTTCCTCTCCTTCTCTTTCTCCTCCTCCTTCTCCTTCTCTCTTGACGAAACTTTTCTTTTATGTACACTGAGAGCATTTGCACCAAGAAAAATTCCTTGTGTGTCCAATCATATTTGGCCAATAAAGAATTCTATTCTATTCTATTCTATTCTATTCTATTCTATTCTATTCTATTCTATTCTATTCTATTCTATTCTATTCTAATTCTATTCTATTCTATCCTCCTCCCTCCTCTTCTTCCTCCTCTTCCTCTTCCACGGAGATGGGTGTCTGTGAAGGAGATTTGTTCTGAAAACATCTGGTGGTCGCCCAAGGTGATTTGGGCAGGGGTGGCTTTCCTCCCCATCTCCCCCTTCCTTCCCGCTGCCCAGAGCTGCGTTTCCTACTAGTTCCTCTGAAAGCGGCCGCGGGTGGAAAGAACGCCGTCTCCTCCGGGTCGCCAAAACGGGCAGGGTAAGCGAGCCTTTTGACGGGAAAGGATTGCAAGCATCGCTGACTTGAGAAATTTTAGGGGTGGGGGTGGGGGTTGCCCTGTTATATATTGCGCCTTGGTTTGAGGCAAGGGAATCCTCTAGTTCTTACTGCGCCCTGGGAGGGAAAGGGAGGCTGGAAGGAAGAGGAAGGACCTCGCCCCCACCCCCCGTCCCAATTTTCGGTCCTTTCGGTTTCTGTATCCTGCCAACGCGCCTCTGGAAGTGACGGAAGATATAACTTGTCCGAGATTTGCGACGAGACGGGCTCCCCGTCAAGACGTTTGCAGAGAAGAGTGAAAGGAGCACGTCGGGACTGCTGGAGTGGGAAACCAAAGGGGATGCGCTGGAGACTCTGGCTTTCCTCAACCATTATCGGATGAAAAACCCAAATGGGCCATACCCCCTACACCCTGAAACTCTGCTTCTCAACTGCCCAACACGCTTCCTAATTGCTCTTCGGTTCCTGACCGAGAAGACGGCTCGGTTAACTTTTCTTGTGTGGGTTTCTTTTTTTTCTTTCTTTCTTTCTTTCTTTCTTTCTTTCTTTCTTTCTTTCTTTCTTTCTTTCTTTCTTTCTTCTTTCTTTCTTTCTCCATCCCTCCCTCCCTCCCTCCCTCCCTCCCTTCCTCTTCCGCCTGCCTGCCTGCCAAGCTTCGTGTCCCCTTCCTCCTCCCTCCTTTTTTTTTGTAAAAGCAATGTAATTCCTCCCTTCTCCCTTCCTCCCTCCCTCCCTCCCTTCCTTCCGCCTGCCTGCCTGCCTGCCAAGCTTCGGTGTCCCTTCGGCGTTTTTTTTTGTAAAAAAAGGGGGAAGACCCCCCAGAAATTTACCCTTCAGCACCATAGGTACAGCGATAATCATAAGTACGGCAGGACATCGAAAGTCTGTTCATACTACATTGCCTACCTCTTAATATCAGTAAGTGTTGCGGGTTGGTCCTTCTCGATTCTTAGGATAACTCTTGCAAAAGAGCCGTGTGAACTCTCCTGAGTCACCTATCAGGGCTGGAATTCCTGTTCGATTGTCTTCACCATCCCGTGTTCAGCAGCCTCCTGGGCTTCCCCCACAACCTCCTTCCACCGGTGTGTTCTACTCTTCTTTCAGGACAGCCCACTTTATGGAGGATATTTGTCCTACTCGCTAGATGTAAATATCCATCCCACGTCCTTAGAAGTCCTGGAATTCCCTTCTCAGCTTACATGCTTACCCTGTATAGCAATAAGTGCTGCTTACCTTCAGTGAAACCTACTTAAGGACATAGGTGTTTTTTTTCAAGAGGCAACTGGACTTTCTGATTTTTCTTTGAAGACGTTTCGCTCCTCAGCCAAGAAGCTTCTTCAGCTTTTGGGTGAGAAGCTTCTTGGATGAGAAGCAAAACATCTTCAAAGAAAAAAACAGAAAGTCCAGTTGCCTCTTGGAAAAAGCACCTTTGGGACAACCATGACCTGGATGGCTGAAACTCTCCATAGACATTTAGCTACTTAAGAACAGACAGGAGCATCAATAACAATAAAACACAATAAAAATGAAATAAGATGTCGTGAGATGAAATGAAATTGCTATGGGTGAGATAAAATAAAACGAAGTATGGCAGATATGTAAGTAAGTGTAGTAGGTATAGTAGATATAATAGTATAAAATAGAATGAAAGAAGAAAAAAAACTTTTTTGAAACCGGTGGGACTTATCTCTGAAGAATCAGGATTGAAGGGTTGAAATCAGAATATCTTATAGGAAGTCTCTTCATACAACATGCATAACCTGATTGTGGAGTGAATCCAGGTTCTGGTTTGGGCATTAAACTGAACCATAAACTAACAAAACATCTTGGGAACTCTAAGCCACTAAAATGAACCAAGTTTAATTCTAACCATGGTTAGGATACTGAGGTTCTGTTAGATCTTTAAACGATCGGGTTAAGGGGTGTTGTGTCAACACAGCCACTTTAAACATAGTATTATGTCAAACATTGGAATTCATTCGGCTCTATATAGATCTTAGTAGAATGGAAAACAAGACAAAAATGAAATTAATCAATACTGTATTAAAGTTAAGTCAGGGCATTTCAGACAAATTCAAAGGAAAAGAAAATTCCTACTGGATTGCATTCAAGCCCCGAGTTTACACAACTCATCAAACCATAATATGGTTTGGTTTTGACTATTGGAATATATGAAGCCAGCCATTGTGGCCTAAATGTAAGTAAGTCATCAGATCTTAGGCTTAGGTTATTCCAGGTAGTGTATTATATTTCTTACATAAAATGAATGAATTGAGATTGAGAAGGAAGTTCTGCTGCATCAGACTGAAGTTCAGAATAGAATCTATGGATTCTGTCTATAAGTAAATCAAAACTGCCATCTGGTGCTTGCATAGGCTGAGTAGAAATTCTAGGAATTACATTGACATCCATCACATCTGGCAGGCAGCAGGTTGGCAAAAGCTGCATGGAAATAGACAACATACTGAACACACCAATTGACACAGATCAAAAGGGTGTGTGTGGGTGTCATTTAATCCAACATGCCTGTAGAAGGGTGAACTCACCACCCAGAGTGATCTGGCATTTGGGATCCAGAGTTTTGGGGTTCAACCAGCCCCATTGTCTCCTTAATTGGAGAGTTTGTCCCATAAAATGGAGCAGGAATCATGTATGTGTGTGTGGGAGTGTGGAGAAAGGGGTGAAGCCAGGAAAGGAGAAGAAAAGCAGAATACTTTATGCCACCAGACTTGAAACTCTAGACCTAGAAAACCTAGAACTACGCCGCCTTCGGTCTGATCTAAATATAGTATAGAAAAATCATACATTGCAATGTCCTACCTGCAAATGAATACTTCAGCTTCAGTCATAACAATACAAGAGCAAACAATAGATACAAACTCAAGGTTAACCGCACCAAACTTGACTGCAGAAAATACAACTTCAGCAACAGAGTGGTCAAAGTCTGGAATACTCTACCTGACTCTGTGGTTTCTTCCCCAAACCCCCAAAACTTTAAGCTTAGACTGTCTACTATTGACCTCACCCCCTTCATAAGAGGCCTGTAGGGGCGTGCATAAGCACACCAATCGTGCCTACGGTCCCTGTCCTATTGTTTTTTATTTTTCTTATAAGTATCTATCTCATGTATTCAAAACTACATTTATTCTTATACCTGTATCTTGTAAGCGATTGACAAATCAAATCAAATGTAAATGTAAAAAAGAAAAACCTCCAACCACAAAGGCAAGCATCTCAACTGCAGACCCCAATAAACGAGGAAAATTGCAAGCAGTGAAGTGAGAGTCTGCAAATCCCACATGGTCAGGCACAGAGCTCTAATAAGTCATTTTAAGAAAGGGAGAACTATGGGTGCTGGTGGGGTGGGGGAGTGAAAAGGCCATTGTTAATCTATAGAAGAATGAAACGGTTTTCACATGCAAATGGACTGAGACTGGCTACAAGAGCTGAAGAGGGGATAAAAGATAGACTTACAGAGCCAAGACATATTATGGTTATGTTATAGTGTACAAATAGAGAGATTAAAAACACAAAATTAATTTATAGATTAAATCATATAGAAATAGTTGTATGTTTGGAGTAAGAGGAAGACGGTAGATTAAGATAGGTAGGAAAACAGAGAAAGCTTAGAAGCAGCGTTGTGATTAGAAATAAGGAATAATTTTGTAGTTTAATTTTGTATAATAAAACCATTTCTGTGAGGGGGGAAAACAATTGCAATCCTGGTGTCTGATCTGTACCAGATTAAGAAAAACTCTAACAATGTCACTCCTGTGTTTCCTTCTTTTATAGAACCCAGTTTTTTAATCAGAACTTAGGAACATTAAAATTGTCCTATCTTCATAGAATAAAGATTACACACACACACACACACACACACACACACACACACACACACACACAGAGATCCTCCTTAAAGCTAGTCAAAGTTACTATCCTGCAACCAATCATCTTTTCTCTAGAGTCTAGACATTTACTAAGGTACTTTTCCTGACATCTGGGTGCTCCAGATGGCAACTCCAGAATCCAGCCTGGCCAATACTGGCAGATGTGGAGGGCACCTGAATGGCAATGGCTGCTCTGGAGCCTGTGGCTTAATATTACTGTTTCACTCATTTGAAGGGCAACCAATGCAGAGGTGGGTATTCAGCAGGTTCTGACCAATTCTGAAGGTAGCGGAAATTTTGAGTAGTTCGGAGAACCAGCAAATACCACCTCTGACAGGAGATCTTACAGTATCCTTCCCCTGCCACGCCCATTATTGTACTCTGGATGAGAGGCAGAAAAGCTTGGAGATGTCCCCTTCATATCTTAAGTAGAAAAATACACTCAATCATACACCCCCCACCTATTCTCTGCCTCCCAAATCCCAGCTGATCGGCTGGGTCTTCTTTTGTTGACCTGCACAGGAGAACAGAGCTGGAAAGCAGGTAAGTGGGCTGGGGAGGGAATGTGGATTTTCAGTAACCTTCCCCTGCCATGCCCACCAAGTCACGCCCACCAAGCCACACCCACAGAACCGGTAGTTAAAAAAAAAATATGAATCCCACCACTGAACCAATGGCAACTGGGCAAATATCTGACCATTGTCCCTGCATGTCAGATTTATAGTACTACTAGCTCTCCAAAATTGGGGGCCCTGAAGTGGATCACTCCCATCCGAGAGGGATCAGTGGAAAGAGTTTACCTGATAAGGGAAACCTGCAGTTTGTCACCTTCTCTTTCAGTCCAACCTGTTCACCGGGTCATTGTGAGAGAACCTAGGAAGAGGGTTGTTTGCACCTTGAGCTAATATAGAACAAAAGGAGGAGAGTCTTACTCCTGAATGATGTGTGGAAAGGACTCCCTTCTCTGTTAAGGCTGGAGACTAGTCCAAGGAAGGTGGGGGCAAGTGGAGAAAGATTTGAGCATTTAGTTAGAGAGTATGTAATGTGTTCAGAGGAAGTGGAAAGTCTTTTAGCCTCTGGTTGCTCCAGCCAATTTTTTTCCAGTCCAAATTAGGGGACTAGTCAGGGTTCAGCTTCTGCCCCGATTTCCTGCAAAGTCCAAAGAAACCAGAGCCTTTGTACTTCTTACACAAGGTGTTTTGAAAAAACAACAACAAACCCTTTCGCCTCCAGGAAAGCAACATTTGGGGAAAGAAGGATCGCAGCATTCACTAGAGGAGCTGGAGTACAAGTTCTGTATTCCTTGTTAAGGCACTCATTAAGTTTTACAACCGCGATTAAATGAATTCCTTGTCTAATGTATTGGCTTTGATTGGTTCTTCCTCACGTCTTCAGTCAATCTTGGCTGATTTCAAAAGCTAAACAAACTCAAAATGTGCATGGAAATTACTGGGAAAACCCCAGGGATTATTGTTCTGAACTGGAAAACATCCTGAAAGTAAGCAGTGACAAAACACTTCCATACTATTGTTAAGAAAATAATGTTGACATATTTGTGAGTTGAATTGGACTTAAAAGAGATTTGATCTTCACCCCTATGACTATTAAATACAATTTAATACAATATAGCCAGTTTGTGATTTCTGATCCTGCTTTAGGAATGAAAGCTGACTGCCTTGGGTCAGTCATTTTCTCTCAGCCCAGTTCATCTCACTGGGTTGTTGTTATGAGGGTTAGGGATGGAATATTAGGTATGTTTGCTACCTTGTGTTATTTATAAATGTAACAAATGTGGAAGAAAAATAAATGAACATAGCTAACTGTATGACTATAGACTATGGCTACAGAAAAAGAATTCCAGATTTCTTGTCTTAGCAGAAGCACATATAATTTTTGTTGTTTGTTGTAAATGTACTCTGAAACTAAGATTACTGTTTCGTTATATTTACCATGTTTTCCCCAAAATAAAACTCTATCTTATATTTTTTGCCACCAAAAAAGGCACCAGGTCTTATTTTCGGGGGATATCATCTACTGACTACCCTCACTTGCGCTTGTCACCCCCTGTCAGAGGCCTTCAGGAACTTCTTCAGCGCCTGGCAAGGCTTTCCTGAAGGCCTTTGCAGTGGATAACAGAGCTCTGGATCGATCCAGAGCTTTGTTATCAGCTACAGAGGCCTTCAAGAAAGCTTTGCCAGCTTTGCCGGCTGCAGAAGAAATGGGCTGGCAAGGCAGGTGTCAGGGTGTGTGAGGCCTGGCTAAAACTGTCCAAAGATAAAGTAGTAGGGCAGCTCTACCTTCCCATCCCCACCCTAGCTTAATTTTTACCTGTGCACTCTGGAGTGGGCGGGATCTTAATTAGGGCTTATTTTGGGTGTAGGGCTTATATTGGGTGCACATGTAAACAATCAAGCTAGGACTTACTTTCAGGGTAGGTCGTATTTTCAGGGAAAGAGGGTACAATATACAGTATTTGTCTTAATGGAATCAAATAAGTCTCCCTCTTTCTTTCCCTATCAAAGCAAAAATTCCAAAGTGATATATTTTAAAATATATAATTCAAAAGCTCAGATTTTCTACCAGAGAGGCCTGGGAATTTGAGGGTTCTGCACAACATTTTAGTTGTTCCTAGCAGAGCACTCTTCTGGATAGAGAGTTGTGATGTTGTTGCTGGGAATCTGTTGAAGCTACTCTCCCAGCTGAGAAGTCTCTTGAGTTCTCTTGCCATTAGTGGGACCACTTAGGTCTTTACTTTCCACTAATTTTCCTCTTTCAGTATTTCTCTAGTTTTTCATGCTCCTTCTTTTTGATGTTGCTGTCATTTGGCACCATTATATCTATCACCACCTCTGTTTTGTGGTCCTTGGGTGCTACCACAGTATCTGGATTGGCCAATCTGCCTGCCTGTCTACCTGGATCCGGAAGTCCTACAGAATCTTTGCCCTCTTATTCTCCGCAACCTTCTTTTTGACCTTCTTCCTGTCACAGGCGTTCTTTCATCAGATGATCCTTGGGTGCCATCTAACTGATGTACACTTGTGGATGCTTTAGGTGTCATCCAGGAAAGGGGCTTCGACCCTCACCAACCCCATTATCCTCTTTTTGATTGGTGCACAGTCTCCAGCTGTGTCGTGGAAGGGGTGGCAGTGATGTTCCAGCTTCAAGTGTTGGCTACATATCCAGTTGTTCTTCATTACATTCTTGGGTCCAAGATTTAATGCAGGTCTATCTCAAATTGAAAGAGAGCAGCTTCCTTTTCACCGTGTTGAAGCTTTGTGTAACTACTTGTTTCTTAGTGTGGATATAGATTTTATGTCCAGTCATAGTTTCCCTCATATGTTTCATATATCATTAGTTCTTACTGTGGTAGTAGCATTCCATCCATTCAAGGTTCTCATATTTGTTCCAGTAACCCAATAATTGTCAGTTTGTCCTGGTTCTCCAACATGTGATACTGACATCCCAAAGATACTTTTTCAAAAGGCAACTGGACTTCCTTTGTTTTTCCTTGAATACATTTCGCTTTTCAACCAAGAAGCATCTTCAGTTCTTGGATTAGCAGCAAAATGTCTTCAAGGAAAAACAAAGGAAATCTATTTGCCTTTTGCAAAAGCACCTTTGGGATAACCATGGCCTGGATGACTGAGAATCTCCATAGGTATCTGGTGTGTAGACCTTGTTAATCCAGGTGACATCTGAGCTGGCATGGCTTTTTTTGTGTCCCTCTCATATTTGAGGCAGGCAGGCAGGCAAAGTGTGAGGTTCTTTGAGCAAGGACCCTTACTAGTAAGGTAGGTAGCAACTGGGATTAGAACCAGTGGTGGGATTCAAAACTTTTTACTACCGGTTCTGTGGGCATGGCTTGGTGGGTGTGGCATTGCTTCATGGGCATGGCTTGGTGGGCGTGGCAGAGGAAGGATACTGTAAAATCTCCATTCCCTCCCCATCCCACTAACCTGCTTTCCAGCTCCGTTCTCCTGTGCAGGGCAACAAAAGAAGACCCAGCCAATCAGCTGGGACTCAGGAGGCAGAGAATAGATGGGGGTGGGGCCAGTCAGAGGTGGTATTTGCTGGTTCTCTGAACTACTCAAAATTTCCGCTACCGGTTCTCCAGAACTGGTCAGAACCTGCTGAATCCCACCTCTGATTAGAACCCCAGTCTCCCACATCTTTAACCATTATGCTATTCAGCTGCTTATATATAAAACAGGGTTTCTATTTTTTTTTCTCCATAGACACATTGACGGAAATTATACATATGTGTTAAAGGAAGAAAAGATTCTTTTATCAACATTTACTTAAGATCAAAGAAAGGCTCTTAAAAGACAAGCCAGATGGCACTTTGTTTATGTTTTATCCAAAGGGACAATGAGAATAGGGACAGATATTTGGCAGCATTGAATGGGCATCTAAGCAAGGAAATTATCTTTCAAGAAGCAAATATAACCTCTCTTCTCTGTTGTTAGTCATGTACAGTAGTATGGATCTTGGATGCAGTGCTTACTTTGGTTTTGGAAGAAAAGCATTCCAGGCTGTGAAATACAAGGACTGTTTTGTTTTATGCAAGTGTTGTGTATGTCTGTGTAAGTGGGTGTGGGTGGAGAGAGACAGAGAGAAAAGAAGAAAGAGAGAATGTGAACGTATCAGCAAGTGCTGTAGTTGTCGATAGAACATGAAAATATGCGAAAAAATTTCCCCACAATCTCAGGTAGCATCCGAGGGATTAACCTCTGTATAATAAAGCCAAGAATCTTTGATCTTCCTGTAACTGGTTTGATATGTCATGATATAAAGAACCCAGATGCCTTGGAGCTGTTTCTTGCTTTTGAACAATGACCATTTGTGATCATTTAAGGCAGGAGTACGCAAGTTAACTTTTTTTAAGGAAAAAAAAAACCCCTAGAAGATCCAGGTGGATCTTGACAGACTTGAACACTGGGTCTTATCTAACAAAATGAAATTAAATGTAGAGAAAAGTAAAGTCCTACGCTTAGGCAAGAAAAACCAAAAGTACAGCCAGCTAAATATGAGCCAGCAGTGTGCAGCAACAGCCAGCCACCAAAAAAGCCAACACAATCCTAAATTGCATTAACAGAGGGATACAATCAAGATCAAGTGAGGTACTAATACCACTTTTATAAACTAAGTCTTACTAAGACTTACCACACCTAGAGTACTGCATCCAGTTTTGTTCACCACACTATAAAAAAGATGTTGAGACTCTAGAAAAAGTACAGAGAAGAGCAACCAGGATGATTAGGGGACTGGGGACTAAGGCATATGAAGAACAGTTACAGGAACTGGGCTTGGGTAGTCTAGTAAAGAGAAGGACCAGGGGAGACATGATGACAGTCTTCCAATATTTGAGGGGCTGCCACAGAGAGGAAGGGGTCAAGTATTTTCTAAAGTGCCTGTAGGCCAGACAAGGAATAATGGATGGAAACTGAACAAGGAGAGATTTAACCTGGAAATAAGGAGAAACTTTCTGACAGTGAGAACAATCAACCAATGGAAGTTGTGGGAGCGCCATCACTTGAGACTTTCAAGAAGAGATTGGACTGCCATTTGTCAGAAATAGTGTAGGGTCTCCTGCTTGGGCAGGGGGTTGGACTAGATGACCTACAAGGTCCCTCCCAACTCTGTTAATCTGTTAATCTTGACAACTTGAAGGTTCAGACTTGGGAGGCAGTTTTCGGAGGCATTTATAATATTTAAAAGTAACAATATGGGGGTATTATTAACTACATGCAGAGTAATATGAACAGTACTTAGTTTAATTTTAATTAAATATAGATAAATTAACATTTTATTTGTGTCTCAGCTCTGTCTCAGATTTGTCTTGATCTCACCATTGACTTATTGGAGCGTTGCTTTTGGGGGCCATTCCACAAGACGAAGTGCAGCCCCAGCTTGTAAAATGTTATGAACCCCAGTCGAAAGACTGTTGGTCACTTCACTGTTTGCTTCACCTTCCTTTAAAATGCAGCCGAGCATCATTAATGGGCATGTCTTTAATTCCCCTGTGAAGCCTACCTGTATTTCTTTTCCTTTCCTAACCCACTCCCTACTATGCTCCCACAATAATTTCTACCTTCTGGTCCATGAAAAGAGAGATACCTGGGTCCAAGTTACTTTCCAAAAAGATCTTTTTTATGTTTTGTGTGTTGTGTGTATATGTTTTTTTTTTTGGGGGGGAGAATTAATAAAACCTTGTAGAAATTTAGAATGAGAATAATGGTAACTAAGTCAGAAAGAAATAGATGAAATAATAATAATAAAATTGAATAAGAGTAAAGAGAAATAAAGGGAAATTGGATAAGAGGTTTTTGTATGTTTATATGGAAATGGTTTAAAACAGAATTATAGTTTATCTGACTTGTTAAATTTATAATGGAAAAAGGTTTAAACATGTAATGGATAATGATGACTTGTGTGTTTTGAAAATTAATAAAACTTGTTTAAAAAAATAATAATAATTTCTACCTTCTGGATAAGTTACCGCAGGGATGTCAAACTCAAGGCCCACACACAAGATGCCCATGGGGTATTTACATTTGGCCCGTGGGGCCACCCTGGAAACAGCAAAGGACCGGCCCGCGGTGCCTCTGCCAGCGAAAATGGAGCTTGGGAGCCTGTTTTCTCTGGCAGAACATTCGGGCCACCATAGGCACCCCGACATGAGTGATGTTGAGCTGGCCATGCCCACCCTGGCCACGCTTACCCCACCCTCCGAAGGTCAAACACAACCTTGATGTGGCCCTCAATGAAATCGAGTTTGACATCCTGGAGTTGGAGCAAACCAATTTTATTCAACAATTTGTTTTCTTTAAGAAAATACACTGAGCATGTGTATTAACAATCATTTTTTGTCTGCATTTACCGTATTTGCCGGCGTATAAGACGACTGGGCGTATAAGACGACCCCCAACATTTCCACTCAAAATATAGAGTTTGTTATATACTCGCCGTATAAGACTACCCCTCTTCCACACACCTTCCTTTTGCACTTTTTTTTTTTTTTTTGACGCACTTTTCTGCTTTGGACAATTTTGAAATGAGCTAATCCAATTTTGAACCAAGAATATGCAAATAGCTATGGAGTTTAGAAATGAGTTTTAAAAATATTTTTCATTGCTTACCATTAAGCGTAAAATATGTTGTAAATAAAATGAGAACACAGGAAACGTTCTCTTCTCAATACAGCTGATCTCTCTCTCTCTCTCTCTCTCTCTCTCTCTCTCACACACACACACACACACCAAAAACCCGGACACTGAAAAGGCTGCCAAGGAACAGTATATTCAATGCCTTCTCTTTAATCAAGAAA